>NW_027518715.1:10000-17500 GCF_043159265.1 Tasmannia lanceolata
TCAAAGACAAACGTGCGCAGTGCCAGGGGACCGCGGATGACTGCTCGTGCTGGCCCCGTTGGGCGGCATTGATGGTCGGTTGCAAAGAAAATGCGCGATTGCTCGTGTCGGGGCCCGGCAAGCCAAGGCCAAGCGAGCCATGGCACGTCGGATGATGGCTCCAGCTGGCGCCCCGGCACTTTCTGTGGCATTGATGCTCGGTTTCAAAGACAAACGTGCGCAGGGCCAGGGGACCGCGGATGACTGCTCGTGCTGGCCCCGTTGGGCGGCATTGATGGTCGGTTGCAAAGAAAATGCGCGATTGCTCGTGTCGGGGCCTGGCAAGCCAAGGCCAAGCGAGCCATGGCAACGCGGATGATGGCTCGCTAGTGCTGGCGCCGTGCACAGTGGCCTCGCACACTCGCCCTGCACGCTTCCCTTGCACGCAGCCTTGCACACTAGCCTCGCATGCGAGCCTTGCACCCTAGCCATGCAAACTAGCCTTGCACGGTAGCCATGCACACAAGCCGTGCACATTAGCCATGCGCACAAGCCCCGCACACTAGCCTTGCGCACAACCCTTGCACACAAGCCATGCACTCGAGCAATGCACACAAGCCTTGCACTCAAGCAATGCACACAAGCCCTGGACACTAGCCTTGCACACGGGCCTGGCACACAAGCCTTGGGCACTAGCCTTGCGCACTAGCGTTCCACATGAGCCTTGCACACTAGCCTTGGACACTAGCCTTGCACACAGGCCTTGCACACTAGGCATGCTTGGGCGAGCTGATCCCGCATCAAGTCGACGGGTCTAGGCATTCTTGGGCGCAGATCCCGCATCGTCTCGTCGCGTCTGGGCGCAAACACGTCGCGTCTCGTTGCGTCTTCAGAAGTCGTCGCTAACAGCACCTTTGGTTGCCACTGGTGGTTAGGCTGGTTGGTTGCGCAAACCCTATAGGAGGGTGGCATGCTGGTGGGCGTTTTTGCCCGGATAGGCACTAGAATGTGCAGATTTTGGGCGTTTTTGCCTGGATAGGCTAAGGAATGGGCATGCTTTGGGCGTTTTTGCCCGGATAGGCACCGGAATGCTTGGCCTTGGCTTGTCCTAGCAAGGCATTGCTGGGTTGGGCTCCCTTGGCCTTTTGGGCGCCTTGGACGATGTCTTGCGAAGACCATGGGCACAAGGCCATGGCATATGGTGAGGAAAGGACCACGGTTGCCAAGGTTAGGCACCGGAATGCTTGGCCTTGGCTTGCCAAAGCAGGGCATTGCTGGGTTGGGCTCCCTTGGCCTTCCGGGCGCCTTGGACACTGTCTTGGGAAGACCATGGGCACAAGGCCATGGCATATGGTGGGGAATGGACCACGGTTGCCAAGGCTAGGCATATAGAGAGGAATTGCATTTTTGCCCGGATAGGCACCGGAATGCTTGGCCTTGGCTTGCCATAGCAGGGCATTGCTGGGTTGGGCTCCCTTGGCCTTCCGGGGGCCTTGGACGCTGTCTTGGGAAGACCATGGGCACAAGGCCATGGCATATAGTGAGGAATGGACCACGGTTGGCAAGGCTAGGCATATAGAGAGGAATGGACCACGGTTGCCAAGGTTGCGCAAGTTTTGGGCATTTTTTGCCCGGATATGCCCAAGTATGCCCCGATAGGCCCGTTACGCCCCGGTATGAACGCGTATGCCCGGATAGACTCGGTATGCCTTGGGATACATGCGTATGCCCCGATAGGCTTGGTACGCCCCGATATGCGCACGTGTGCCCCAGTAGGGCTCGGTATGCCCCGGTATGTACGCGTGTGCCCCGATAGGCCCGGTATGCCCCGATATGCACACGTGTGCCCCAATAGGGGTCGGTATGCCCCGGTAGGTACGCGTGTGCCCCGTAATGCACGTTTCGCAGATCTCCCCGCATGTCCCGCCCCTATATGTAATACTTACTTACTTACTTACTTTCTTTCTTGCTTGCTTGCTTGCTTGCAATGGTTGGGAGTGCCCGGCATGCCCCGCTGCAGAGACCAAGGGCGCAATGACTTGGCACCGCGGATGCCGGGACTCCGGCACTTCCCGTGGCACTGATGGTTGGTTCCAAAGACAAAAGGCCGTGCAAGGCCACCCCACCGCGGATGATTTTGCTCGTGCTGGCGCCGTTGTGTGGCCAAAGAACATGCGCGAATGCTCGTGTCGGAAGGGTTGGTGTCCTGGCCCCGCGGGTGTCACGAATGCTCGGTTGCGAAGACCATGGGACCAGAGCCATGGCACGTCGGATGATGGCTCCAGCTGGCGCCCCGGCACTTTCTGTGGCATTGATGCTCGGTTTCAAAGACAAACGTGCGCAGGGCCAGGGGACCGCGGATGACTGCTCGTGCTGGCCCCGTTGGGCGGCATTGATGGTCGGTTGCAAAGAAAATGCGCGATTGCTCGTGTCGGGGCCTGGCAAGCCAAGGCCAAGCGAGCCATGGCAACGCGGATGATGGCTCCAGCTGGCGCCCCGGCACTTTCTGTGGCATTGATGCTCGGTTTCGAAGACAAACGTGCGCAGGGCCAGGGGACCGCGGAGGACTGCTCGTGCTGGCCCCGTTGGGCGGCATTGATGGTGTGTTGCAGAGAGCATGTGCGATTGCAAGTGTCGGCCGGGTTTGGGTTCCCTTGGGCTTTCGGGTGCCTTGGACGCTGTCTTGCGAAGACCATGGGCACAAGGCCCCGTCCTGGCCCCTTGTTCGATTCGCTCTCGTCTTGCGCTTGCTTCCAAGGTCCTCCATGACCTTCCCCATGGCCTTGCTAGATCCCCCCCATGACGCATGACCTCTGTCCGTTGATTGGTTTTGAGTGCACACCATGCCCGGCTTGGCACCGTGTTGTCGCGTGAGTGGCATTTGGATCGTGCATGCTGGTGGGCTACCTGCCAATGCGCACAAGCCTTGCACACTAGCCTTGCGCACGAGCCTTGCACAAAAGCCTTGGACACAAGCCTTGCGCACAAGCCATGCGCACAAGCCTTGGACGCTAGCCTTGCACACAAGCCATGCATACAAGCCTTGCTCACAAGCCTTGGGCACTGGCCCATCGCAGTAGCCTTGCACACAAGCCTTGCGCACTAGCTTTGGGCACGAGCCTTGCGCACTTGCCTTGGGCACTAGCCTTGCACACAACCCTTGGGAACTAGCCTTGCGCACCAGCCTTGCCCACAAGCCTTGCACACCAGCCTTGCACACTAGCCTTGCATACAAGCCTTGCACACTAGCCTTGCACACAGGCCATGCTCACTAGCCTTGGGCACTAGCCTTGCACACAGACCTTGGGCACTAGCCTTGCGCACTAGCCTTGCCCACGAGCCTTGCACACTAGCCTTGCACGCAGGCCTTGCACGCTAGGCATGCTTGGGCCAGCAGCTCCCGCATCAAGTCGGCGGGTGTAGGCACGGTTGGGCGCAGATCCCGCATCGCCTCGTCGCGTCTGGGCGCAAACCCGTCGCGTCTCGTTGCGTCTTCAGAAGTCGTCGCTAACAGCACCTTTGGTTGCCACTGGTGGTTAGGCGGGTTGGTTGCGCAAACCCTATAGGAGGGTGGCATGCTGCGGGGCGCTGGAATGCGCAGGCTTAGGGCGTTTTTGCCCGGATAGGCACTGGAATGTGCTGGTTTTGGGCGTCTTTGCCTGGATAGGCTAAGGAATGGGCATGCTTTGGGCGTTTTCCCCGGATAGGCACTGGAATGGGCTGGTTTTGGGCGTTTTTGCCTGGATAGGCTAACGAATGGGGCATGCTTTGGGCGTTTTTGCCCGGGTAGGCACTGGAATGCCTGGCCTTGGCTGGGCATTGCTGGGTTGGGCTCCCTTGGCCTTTCAGGCGCCTTGGATGCTGTCTTGGGAAGACCATGGGCACAAGGCCATGGCATATAGTGAGGAATGGACCACGGTTGGCAAGGCTAGGCATATAGAGAGGAATGGACCACGGTTGCCAAGGTTGCGCAAGTTTTGGGCATTTTTTGCCCGGATATGCCCAAGTATGCCCCGATAGGCCCGTTACGCCCCGGTATGAACGCGTATGCCCGGATAGACTCGGTATGCCTTGGGATACATGCGTATGCCCCGATAGGCTTGGTACGCCCCGATATGCGCACGTGTGCCCCAGTAGGGCTCGGTATGCCCCGGTATGTACGCGTGTGCCCCGATAGGCCCGGTATGCCCCGATATGCACACGTGTGCCCCAATAGGGGTCGGTATGCCCCGGTAGGTACGCGTGTGCCCCGTAATGCACGTTTCGCAGATCTCCCCGCATGTCCCGCCCCTATATGTAATACTTACTTACTTACTTACTTTCTTTCTTGCTTGCTTGCTTGCTTGCAATGGTTGGGAGTGCCCGGCATGCCCCGCTGCAGAGACCAAGGGCGCAATGACTTGGCACCGCGGATGCCGGGACTCCGGCACTTCCCGTGGCACTGATGGTTGGTTCCAAAGACAAAAGGCCGTGCAAGGCCACCGCACCGCGGATGATTTTGCTCGTGCTGGCGCCGTTGTGTGGCCAAAGAACATGCGCGAATGCTCGTGTCGGAAGGGTTGGTGTCCTGGCCCCGCGGGTGTCACGAATGCTCGGTTGCGAAGACCATGGGACCAGAGCCATGGCACGTCGGATGATGGCTCCAGCTGGCGCCCCGGCACTTTCTGTGGCATTGATGCTCGGTTTCAAAGACAAACGTGCGCAGTGCCAGGGGACCGCGGATGACTGCTCGTGCTGGCCCCGTTGGGCGGCATTGATGGTCGGTTGCAAAGAAAATGCGCGATTGCTCGTGTCGGGGCCCGGCAAGCCAAGGCCAAGCGAGCCATGGCACGTCGGATGATGGCTCCAGCTGGCGCCCCGGCACTTTCTGTGGCATTGATGCTCGGTTTCAAAGACAAACGTGCGCAGGGCCAGGGGACCGCGGATGACTGCTCGTGCTGGCCCCGTTGGGCGGCATTGATGGTCGGTTGCAAAGAAAATGCGCGATTGCTCGTGTCGGGGCCTGGCAAGCCAAGGCCAAGCGAGCCATGGCAACGCGGATGATGGCTCGCTAGTGCTGGCGCCGTGCACAGTGGCCTCGCACACTCGCCCTGCACGCTTCCCTTGCACGCAGCCTTGCACACTAGCCTCGCATGCGAGCCTTGCACCCTAGCCATGCAAACTAGCCTTGCACGGTAGCCATGCACACAAGCCGTGCACATTAGCCATGCGCACAAGCCCCGCACACTAGCCTTGCGCACAACCCTTGCACACAAGCCTTGCACTCAAGCAATGCACACAAGCCCTGGACACTAGCCTTGCACACGGGCCTGGCACACAAGCCTTGGGCACTAGCCTTGCGCACTAGCGTTCCACATGAGCCTTGCACACTAGCCTTGGACACTAGCCTTGCACACAGGCCTTGCACACTAGGCATGCTTGGGCGAGCTGATCCCGCATCAAGTCGACGGGTCTAGGCATTCTTGGGCGCAGATCCCGCATCGTCTCGTCGCGTCTGGGCGCAAACACGTCGCGTCTCGTTGCGTCTTCAGAAGTCGTCGCTAACAGCACCTTTGGTTGCCACTGGTGGTTAGGCTGGTTGGTTGCGCAAACCCTATAGGAGGGTGGCATGCTGGTGGGCGTTTTTGCCCGGATAGGCACTAGAATGTGCAGATTTTGGGCGTTTTTGCCTGGATAGGCTAAGGAATGGGCATGCTTTGGGCGTTTTTGCCCGGATAGGCACCGGAATGCTTGGCCTTGGCTTGTCCTAGCAAGGCATTGCTGGGTTGGGCTCCCTTGGCCTTTTGGGCGCCTTGGACGATGTCTTGCGAAGACCATGGGCACAAGGCCATGGCATATGGTGAGGAAAGGACCACGGTTGCCAAGGTTAGGCACCGGAATGCTTGGCCTTGGCTTGCCAAAGCAGGGCATTGCTGGGTTGGGCTCCCTTGGCCTTCCGGGCGCCTTGGACACTGTCTTGGGAAGACCATGGGCACAAGGCCATGGCATATGGTGGGGAATGGACCACGGTTGCCAAGGCTAGGCATATAGAGAGGAATTGCATTTTTGCCCGGATAGGCACCGGAATGCTTGGCCTTGGCTTGCCATAGCAGGGCATTGCTGGGTTGGGCTCCCTTGGCCTTCCGGGGGCCTTGGACGCTGTCTTGGGAAGACCATGGGCACAAGGCCATGGCATATAGTGAGGAATGGACCACGGTTGGCAAGGCTAGGCATATAGAGAGGAATGGACCACGGTTGCCAAGGTTGCGCAAGTTTTGGGCATTTTTTGCCCGGATATGCCCAAGTATGCCCCGATAGGCCCGTTACGCCCCGGTATGAACGCGTATGCCCGGATAGACTCGGTATGCCTTGGGATACATGCGTATGCCCCGATAGGCTTGGTACGCCCCGATATGCGCACGTGTGCCCCAGTAGGGCTCGGTATGCCCCGGTATGTACGCGTGTGCCCCGATAGGCCCGGTATGCCCCGATATGCACACGTGTGCCCCAATAGGGGTCGGTATGCCCCGGTAGGTACGCGTGTGCCCCGTAATGCACGTTTCGCAGATCTCCCCGCATGTCCCGCCCCTATATGTAATACTTACTTACTTACTTACTTTCTTTCTTGCTTGCTTGCTTGCTTGCAATGGTTGGGAGTGCCCGGCATGCCCCGCTGCAGAGACCAAGGGCGCAATGACTTGGCACCGCGGATGCCGGGACTCCGGCACTTCCCGTGGCACTGATGGTTGGTTCCAAAGACAAAAGGCCGTGCAAGGCCACCGCACCGCGGATGATTTTGCTCGTGCTGGCGCCGTTGTGTGGCCAAAGAACATGCGCGAATGCTCGTGTCGGAAGGGTTGGTGTCCTGGCCCCGCGGGTGTCACGAATGCTCGGTTGCGAAGACCATGGGACCAGAGCCATGGCACGTCGGATGATGGCTCCAGCTGGCGCCCCGGCACTTTCTGTGGCATTGATGCTCGGTTTCAAAGACAAACGTGCGCAGGGCCAGGGGACCGCGGATGACTGCTCGTGCTGGCCCCGTTGGGCGGCATTGATGGTCGGTTGCAAAGAAAATGCGCGATTGCTCGTGTCGGGGCCTGGCAAGCCAAGGCCAAGCGAGCCATGGCAACGCGGATGATGGCTCCAGCTGGCGCCCCGGCACTTTCTGTGGCATTGATGCTCGGTTTCGAAGACAAACGTGCGCAGGGCCAGGGGACCGCGGAGGACTGCTCGTGCTGGCCCCGTTGGGCGGCATTGATGGTGTGTTGCAGAGAGCATGTGCGATTGCAAGTGTCGGCCGGGTTTGGGTTCCCTTGGGCTTTCGGGTGCCTTGGACGCTGTCTTGCGAAGACCATGGGCACAAGGCCCCGTCCTGGCCCCTTGTTCGATTCGCTCTCGTCTTGCGCTTGCTTCCAAGGTCCTCCATGACCTTCCCCATGGCCTTGCTAGATCCCCCCCATGACGCATGACCTCTGTCCGTTGATTGGTTTTGAGTGCACACCATGCCCGGCTTGGCACCGTGTTGTCGCGTGAGTGGCATTT
>NW_027518715.1:27500-30000 GCF_043159265.1 Tasmannia lanceolata
TGCCCCAGTAGGGCTCGGTATGCCCCGGTATGTACGCGTGTGCCCCGATAGGCCCGGTATGCCCCGATATGCACACGTGTGCCCCAATAGGGGTCGGTATGCCCCGGTAGGTACGCGTGTGCCCCGTAATGCACGTTTCGCAGATCTCCCCGCATGTCCCGCCCCTATATGTAATACTTACTTACTTACTTACTTTCTTTCTTGCTTGCTTGCTTGCTTGCAATGGTTGGGAGTGCCCGGCATGCCCCGCTGCAGAGACCAAGGGCGCAATGACTTGGCACCGCGGATGCCGGGACTCCGGCACTTCCCGTGGCACTGATGGTTGGTTCCAAAGACAAAAGGCCGTGCAAGGCCACCGCACCGCGGATGATTTTGCTCGTGCTGGCGCCGTTGTGTGGCCAAAGAACATGCGCGAATGCTCGTGTCGGAAGGGTTGGTGTCCTGGCCCCGCGGGTGTCACGAATGCTCGGTTGCGAAGACCATGGGACCAGAGCCATGGCACGTCGGATGATGGCTCCAGCTGGCGCCCCGGCACTTTCTGTGGCATTGATGCTCGGTTTCAAAGACAAACGTGCGCAGGGCCAGGGGACCGCGGATGACTGCTCGTGCTGGCCCCGTTGGGCAGCATTGATGGTCGGTTGCAAAGAAAATGCGCGATTGCTCGTGTCGGGGCCCGGCAAGCCAAGGCCAAGCGAGCCATGGCACGTCGGATGATGGCTCCAGCTGGCGCCCCGGCACTTTCTGTGGCATTGATGCTCGGTTTCAAAGACAAACGTGCGCAGGGCCAGGGGACCGCGGATGACTGCTCGTGCTGGCCCCGTTGGGCGGCATTGATGGTCGGTTGCAAAGAAAATGCGCGATTGCTCGTGTCGGGGCCTGGCAAGCCAAGGCCAAGCGAGCCATGGCAACGCGGATGATGGCTCGCTAGTGCTGGCGCCGTGCACAGTGGCCTCGCACACTCGCCCTGCACGCTTCCCTTGCACGCAGCCTTGCACACTAGCCTCGCATGCGAGCCTTGCACCCTAGCCATGCAAACTAGCCTTGCACGGTAGCCATGCACACAAGCCGTGCACATTAGCCATGCGCACAAGCCCCGCACACTAGCCTTGCGCACAACCCTTGCACACAAGCCTTGCACTCAAGCAATGCACACAAGCCCTGGACACTAGCCTTGCACACGGGCCTGGCACACAAGCCTTGGGCACTAGCCTTGCGCACTAGCGTTCCACATGAGCCTTGCACACTAGCCTTGGACACTAGCCTTGCACACAGGCCTTGCACACTAGGCATGCTTGGGCGAGCTGATCCCGCATCAAGTCGACGGGTCTAGGCATTCTTGGGCGCAGATCCCGCATCGTCTCGTCGCGTCTGGGCGCAAACACGTCGCGTCTCGTTGCGTCTTCAGAAGTCGTCGCTAACAGCACCTTTGGTTGCCACTGGTGGTTAGGCTGGTTGGTTGCGCAAACCCTATAGGAGGGTGGCATGCTGGTGGGCGTTTTTGCCCGGATAGGCACTAGAATGTGCAGATTTTGGGCGTTTTTGCCTGGATAGGCTAAGGAATGGGCATGCTTTGGGCGTTTTTGCCCGGATAGGCACCGGAATGCTTGGCCTTGGCTTGTCCTAGCAAGGCATTGCTGGGTTGGGCTCCCTTGGCCTTTTGGGCGCCTTGGACGATGTCTTGCGAAGACCATGGGCACAAGGCCATGGCATATGGTGAGGAAAGGACCACGGTTGCCAAGGTTAGGCACCGGAATGCTTGGCCTTGGCTTGCCAAAGCAGGGCATTGCTGGGTTGGGCTCCCTTGGCCTTCCGGGCGCCTTGGACACTGTCTTGGGAAGACCATGGGCACAAGGCCATGGCATATGGTGGGGAATGGACCACGGTTGCCAAGGCTAGGCATATAGAGAGGAATGGCATTTTTGCCCGGATAGGCACCGGAATGCTTGGCCTTGGCTTGCCATAGCAGGGCATTGCTGGGTTGGGCTCCCTTGGCCTTCCGGGGGCCTTGGACGCTGTCTTGGGAAGACCATGGGCACAAGGCCATGGCATATAGTGAGGAATGGACCACGGTTGGCAAGGCTAGGCATATAGAGAGGAATGGACCACGGTTGCCAAGGTTGCGCAAGTTTTGGGCATTTTTTGCCCGGATATGCCCAAGTATGCCCCGATAGGCCCGTTACGCCCCGGTATGAACGCGTATGCCCGGATAGACTCGGTATGCCTTGGGATACATGCGTATGCCCCGATAGGCTTGGTACGCCCCGATATGCGCACGTGTGCCCCAGTAGGGCTCGGTATGCCCCGGTATGTACGCGTGTGCCCCGATAGGCCCGGTATGCCCCGATATGCACACGTGTGCCCCAATAGGGGTCGGTATGCCCCGGTAGGTACGCGTGTGCCCCGTAATGCACGTTTCGCAGATCTCCCCGCATGTCCCGCCCCTATATGTAATACTTACTTACTTACTTACTTTCTTTCTTGCTTGCTTGCTTGCTTGCAA
>NW_027518715.1:40000-45000 GCF_043159265.1 Tasmannia lanceolata
GCAGATTTTGGGCGTTTTTGCCTGGATAGGCTAAGGAATGGGCATGCTTTGGGCGTTTTTGCCCGGATAGGCACCGGAATGCTTGGCCTTGGCTTGTCCTAGCAAGGCATTGCTGGGTTGGGCTCCCTTGGCCTTTTGGGCGCCTTGGACGATGTCTTGCGAAGACCATGGGCACAAGGCCATGGCATATGGTGAGGAAAGGACCACGGTTGCCAAGGTTAGGCACCGGAATGCTTGGCCTTGGCTTGCCCTAGCAGGGCATTGCTGGGTTGGGCTCCCTTGGCCTTTTGGGCGCCTTGGACGATGTCTTGCGAAGACCATGGGCACAAGGCCATGGCATATGGTGAGGAAAGGACCACGGTTGCCAAGGTTAGGCACCGGAATGCTTGGCCTTGGCTTGCCAAAGCAGGGCATTGCTGGGTTGGGCTCCCTTGGCCTTCCGGGCGCCTTGGACACTGTCTTGGGAAGACCATGGGCACAAGGCCATGGCATATGGTGGGGAATGGACCACGGTTGCCAAGGCTAGGCATATAGAGAGGAATCGCATTTTTGCCCGGATAGGCACCGGAATGCTTGGCCTTGGCTTGCCATAGCAGGGCATTGCTGGGTTGGGCTCCCTTGGCCTTCCGGGGGCCTTGGACGCTGTCTTGGGAAGACCATGGGCACAAGGCCATGGCATATAGTGAGGAATGGACCACGGTTGGCAAGGCTAGGCATATAGAGAGGAATGGACCACGGTTGCCAAGGTTGCGCAAGTTTTGGGCATTTTTTGCCCGGATATGCCCAAGTATGCCCCGATAGGCCCGTTACGCCCCGGTATGAACGCGTATGCCCGGATAGACTCGGTATGCCTTGGGATACATGCGTATGCCCCGATAGGCTTGGTACGCCCCGATATGCGCACGTGTGCCCCAGTAGGGCTCGGTATGCCCCGGTATGTACGCGTGTGCCCCGATAGGCCCGGTATGCCCCGATATGCACACGTGTGCCCCAATAGGGGTCGGTATGCCCCGGTAGGTACGCGTGTGCCCCGTAATGCACGTTTCGCAGATCTCCCCGCATGTCCCGCCCCTATATGTAATACTTACTTACTTACTTACTTTCTTTCTTGCTTGCTTGCTTGCTTGCAATGGTTGGGAGTGCCCGGCATGCCCCGCTGCAGAGACCAAGGGCGCAATGACTTGGCACCGCGGATGCCGGGACTCCGGCACTTCCCGTGGCACTGATGGTTGGTTCCAAAGACAAAAGGCCGTGCAAGGCCACCGCACCGCGGATGATTTTGCTCGTGCTGGCGCCGTTGTGTGGCCAAAGAACATGCGCGAATGCTCGTGTCGGAAGGGTTGGTGTCCTGGCCCCGCGGGTGTCACGAATGCTCGGTTGCGAAGACCATGGGACCAGAGCCATGGCACGTCGGATGATGGCTCCAGCTGGCGCCCCGGCACTTTCTGTGGCATTGATGCTCGGTTTCAAAGACAAACGTGCGCAGGGCCAGGGGACCGCGGATGACTGCTCGTGCTGGCCCCGTTGGGCAGCATTGATGGTCGGTTGCAAAGAAAATGCGCGATTGCTCGTGTCGGGGCCCGGCAAGCCAAGGCCAAGCGAGCCATGGCACGTCGGATGATGGCTCCAGCTGGCGCCCCGGCACTTTCTGTGGCATTGATGCTCGGTTTCAAAGACAAACGTGCGCAGGGCCAGGGGACCGCGGATGACTGCTCGTGCTGGCCCCGTTGGGCGGCATTGATGGTCGGTTGCAAAGAAAATGCGCGATTGCTCGTGTCGGGGCCTGGCAAGCCAAGGCCAAGCGAGCCATGGCAACGCGGATGATGGCTCGCTAGTGCTGGCGCCGTGCACAGTGGCCTCGCACACTCGCCCTGCACGCTTCCCTTGCACGCAGCCTTGCACACTAGCCTCGCATGCGAGCCTTGCACCCTAGCCATGCAAACTAGCCTTGCACGGTAGCCATGCACACAAGCCGTGCACATTAGCCATGCGCACAAGCCCCGCACACTAGCCTTGCGCACAACCCTTGCACACAAGCCTTGCACTCAAGCAATGCACACAAGCCCTGGACACTAGCCTTGCACACGGGCCTGGCACACAAGCCTTGGGCACTAGCCTTGCGCACTAGCGTTCCACATGAGCCTTGCACACTAGCCTTGGACACTAGCCTTGCACACAGGCCTTGCACACTAGGCATGCTTGGGCGAGCTGATCCCGCATCAAGTCGACGGGTCTAGGCATTCTTGGGCGCAGATCCCGCATCGTCTCGTCGCGTCTGGGCGCAAACACGTCGCGTCTCGTTGCGTCTTCAGAAGTCGTCGCTAACAGCACCTTTGGTTGCCACTGGTGGTTAGGCTGGTTGGTTGCGCAAACCCTATAGGAGGGTGGCATGCTGGTGGGCGTTTTTGCCCGGATAGGCACTAGAATGTGCAGATTTTGGGCGTTTTTGCCTGGATAGGCTAAGGAATGGGCATGCTTTGGGCGTTTTTGCCCGGATAGGCACCGGAATGCTTGGCCTTGGCTTGTCCTAGCAAGGCATTGCTGGGTTGGGCTCCCTTGGCCTTTTGGGCGCCTTGGACGATGTCTTGCGAAGACCATGGGCACAAGGCCATGGCATATGGTGAGGAAAGGACCACGGTTGCCAAGGTTAGGCACCGGAATGCTTGGCCTTGGCTTGCCAAAGCAGGGCATTGCTGGGTTGGGCTCCCTTGGCCTTCCGGGCGCCTTGGACACTGTCTTGGGAAGACCATGGGCACAAGGCCATGGCATATGGTGGGGAATGGACCACGGTTGCCAAGGCTAGGCATATAGAGAGGAATTGCATTTTTGCCCGGATAGGCACCGGAATGCTTGGCCTTGGCTTGCCATAGCAGGGCATTGCTGGGTTGGGCTCCCTTGGCCTTCCGGGGGCCTTGGACGCTGTCTTGGGAAGACCATGGGCACAAGGCCATGGCATATAGTGAGGAATGGACCACGGTTGGCAAGGCTAGGCATATAGAGAGGAATGGACCACGGTTGCCAAGGTTGCGCAAGTTTTGGGCATTTTTTGCCCGGATATGCCCAAGTATGCCCCGATAGGCCCGTTACGCCCCGGTATGAACGCGTATGCCCGGATAGACTCGGTATGCCTTGGGATACATGCGTATGCCCCGATAGGCTTGGTACGCCCCGATATGCGCACGTGTGCCCCAGTAGGGCTCGGTATGCCCCGGTATGTACGCGTGTGCCCCGATAGGCCCGGTATGCCCCGATATGCACACGTGTGCCCCAATAGGGGTCGGTATGCCCCGGTAGGTACGCGTGTGCCCCGTAATGCACGTTTCGCAGATCTCCCCGCATGTCCCGCCCCTATATGTAATACTTACTTACTTACTTACTTTCTTTCTTGCTTGCTTGCTTGCTTGCAATGGTTGGGAGTGCCCGGCATGCCCCGCTGCAGAGACCAAGGGCGCAATGACTTGGCACCGCGGATGCCGGGACTCCGGCACTTCCCGTGGCACTGATGGTTGGTTCCAAAGACAAAAGGCCGTGCAAGGCCACCGCACCGCGGATGATTTTGCTCGTGCTGGCGCCGTTGTGTGGCCAAAGAACATGCGCGAATGCTCGTGTCGGAAGGGTTGGTGTCCTGGCCCCGCGGGTGTCACGAATGCTCGGTTGCGAAGACCATGGGACCAGAGCCATGGCACGTCGGATGATGGCTCCAGCTGGCGCCCCGGCACTTTCTGTGGCATTGATGCTCGGTTTCAAAGACAAACGTGCGCAGGGCCAGGGGACCGCGGATGACTGCTCGTGCTGGCCCCGTTGGGCGGCATTGATGGTCGGTTGCAAAGAAAATGCGCGATTGCTCGTGTCGGGGCCTGGCAAGCCAAGGCCAAGCGAGCCATGGCAACGCGGATGATGGCTCCAGCTGGCGCCCCGGCACTTTCTGTGGCATTGATGCTCGGTTTCGAAGACAAACGTGCGCAGGGCCAGGGGACCGCGGAGGACTGCTCGTGCTGGCCCCGTTGGGCGGCATTGATGGTGTGTTGCAGAGAGCATGTGCGATTGCAAGTGTCGGCCGGGTTTGGGTTCCCTTGGGCTTTCGGGTGCCTTGGACGCTGTCTTGCGAAGACCATGGGCACAAGGCCCCGTCCTGGCCCCTTGTTCGATTCGCTCTCGTCTTGCGCTTGCTTCCAAGGTCCTCCATGACCTTCCCCATGGCCTTGCTAGATCCCCCCCATGACGCATGACCTCTGTCCGTTGATTGGTTTTGAGTGCACACCATGCCCGGCTTGGCACCGTGTTGTCGCGTGAGTGGCATTTGGATCGTGCATGCTGGTGGGCTACCTGCCAATGCGCACAAGCCTTGCACACTAGCCTTGCGCACGAGCCTTGCACAAAAGCCTTGGACACAAGCCTTGCGCACAAGCCATGCGCACAAGCCTTGGACGCTAGCCTTGCACACAAGCCATGCATACAAGCCTTGCTCACAAGCCTTGGGCACTGGCCCATCGCAGTAGCCTTGCACACAAGCCTTGCGCACTAGCTTTGGGCACGAGCCTTGCGCACTTGCCTTGGGCACTAGCCTTGCACACAACCCTTGGGAACTAGCCTTGCGCACCAGCCTTGCCCACAAGCCTTGCACACCAGCCTTGCACACTAGCCTTGCATACAAGCCTTGCACACTAGCCTTGCACACAGGCCATGCTCACTAGCCTTGGGCACTAGCCTTGCACACAGACCTTGGGCACTAGCCTTGCGCACTAGCCTTGCCCACGAGCCTTGCACACTAGCCTTGCACGCAGGCCTTGCACGCTAGGCATGCTTGGGCCAGCAGCTCCCGCATCAAGTCGGCGGGTGTAGGCACGGTTGGGCGCAGATCCCGCATCGCCTCGTCGCGTCTGGGCGCAAACCCGTCGCGTCTCGTTGCGTCTTCAGAAGTCGTCGCTAACAGCACCTTTGGTTGCCACTGGTGGTTAGGCGGGTTGGTTGCGCAAACCCTATAGGAGGGTGGCATGCTG
>NW_027518715.1:55000-60000 GCF_043159265.1 Tasmannia lanceolata
CAAGCGAGCCATGGCACGTCGGATGATGGCTCCAGCTGGCGCCCCGGCACTTTCTGTGGCATTGATGCTCGGTTTCAAAGACAAACGTGCGCAGGGCCAGGGGACCGCGGATGACTGCTCGTGCTGGCCCCGTTGGGCGGCATTGATGGTCGGTTGCAAAGAAAATGCGCGATTGCTCGTGTCGGGGCCTGGCAAGCCAAGGCCAAGCGAGCCATGGCAACGCGGATGATGGCTCGCTAGTGCTGGCGCCGTGCACAGTGGCCTCGCACACTCGCCCTGCACGCTTCCCTTGCACGCAGCCTTGCACACTAGCCTCGCATGCGAGCCTTGCACCCTAGCCATGCAAACTAGCCTTGCACGGTAGCCATGCACACAAGCCGTGCACATTAGCCATGCGCACAAGCCCCGCACACTAGCCTTGCGCACAACCCTTGCACACAAGCCTTGCACTCAAGCAATGCACACAAGCCCTGGACACTAGCCTTGCACACGGGCCTGGCACACAAGCCTTGGGCACTAGCCTTGCGCACTAGCGTTCCACATGAGCCTTGCACACTAGCCTTGGACACTAGCCTTGCACACAGGCCTTGCACACTAGGCATGCTTGGGCGAGCTGATCCCGCATCAAGTCGACGGGTCTAGGCATTCTTGGGCGCAGATCCCGCATCGTCTCGTCGCGTCTGGGCGCAAACACGTCGCGTCTCGTTGCGTCTTCAGAAGTCGTCGCTAACAGCACCTTTGGTTGCCACTGGTGGTTAGGCTGGTTGGTTGCGCAAACCCTATAGGAGGGTGGCATGCTGGTGGGCGTTTTTGCCCGGATAGGCACTAGAATGTGCAGATTTTGGGCGTTTTTGCCTGGATAGGCTAAGGAATGGGCATGCTTTGGGCGTTTTTGCCCGGATAGGCACCGGAATGCTTGGCCTTGGCTTGTCCTAGCAAGGCATTGCTGGGTTGGGCTCCCTTGGCCTTTTGGGCGCCTTGGACGATGTCTTGCGAAGACCATGGGCACAAGGCCATGGCATATGGTGAGGAAAGGACCACGGTTGCCAAGGTTAGGCACCGGAATGCTTGGCCTTGGCTTGCCAAAGCAGGGCATTGCTGGGTTGGGCTCCCTTGGCCTTCCGGGCGCCTTGGACACTGTCTTGGGAAGACCATGGGCACAAGGCCATGGCATATGGTGGGGAATGGACCACGGTTGCCAAGGCTAGGCATATAGAGAGGAATGGCATTTTTGCCCGGATAGGCACCGGAATGCTTGGCCTTGGCTTGCCATAGCAGGGCATTGCTGGGTTGGGCTCCCTTGGCCTTCCGGGGGCCTTGGACGCTGTCTTGGGAAGACCATGGGCACAAGGCCATGGCATATAGTGAGGAATGGACCACGGTTGGCAAGGCTAGGCATATAGAGAGGAATGGACCACGGTTGCCAAGGTTGCGCAAGTTTTGGGCATTTTTTGCCCGGATATGCCCAAGTATGCCCCGATAGGCCCGTTACGCCCCGGTATGAACGCGTATGCCCGGATAGACTCGGTATGCCTTGGGATACATGCGTATGCCCCGATAGGCTTGGTACGCCCCGATATGCGCACGTGTGCCCCAGTAGGGCTCGGTATGCCCCGGTATGTACGCGTGTGCCCCGATAGGCCCGGTATGCCCCGATATGCACACGTGTGCCCCAATAGGGGTCGGTATGCCCCGGTAGGTACGCGTGTGCCCCGTAATGCACGTTTCGCAGATCTCCCCGCATGTCCCGCCCCTATATGTAATACTTACTTACTTACTTACTTTCTTTCTTGCTTGCTTGCTTGCTTGCAATGGTTGGGAGTGCCCGGCATGCCCCGCTGCAGAGACCAAGGGCGCAATGACTTGGCACCGCGGATGCCGGGACTCCGGCACTTCCCGTGGCACTGATGGTTGGTTCCAAAGACAAAAGGCCGTGCAAGGCCACCGCACCGCGGATGATTTTGCTCGTGCTGGCGCCGTTGTGTGGCCAAAGAACATGCGCGAATGCTCGTGTCGGAAGGGTTGGTGTCCTGGCCCCGCGGGTGTCACGAATGCTCGGTTGCGAAGACCATGGGACCAGAGCCATGGCACGTCGGATGATGGCTCCAGCTGGCGCCCCGGCACTTTCTGTGGCATTGATGCTCGGTTTCAAAGACAAACGTGCGCAGGGCCAGGGGACCGCGGATGACTGCTCGTGCTGGCCCCGTTGGGCGGCATTGATGGTCGGTTGCAAAGAAAATGCGCGATTGCTCGTGTCGGGGCCTGGCAAGCCAAGGCCAAGCGAGCCATGGCAACGCGGATGATGGCTCCAGCTGGCGCCCCGGCACTTTCTGTGGCATTGATGCTCGGTTTCGAAGACAAACGTGCGCAGGGCCAGGGGACCGCGGAGGACTGCTCGTGCTGGCCCCGTTGGGCGGCATTGATGGTGTGTTGCAGAGAGCATGTGCGATTGCAAGTGTCGGCCGGGTTTGGGTTCCCTTGGGCTTTCGGGTGCCTTGGACGCTGTCTTGCGAAGACCATGGGCACAAGGCCCCGTCCTGGCCCCTTGTTCGATTCGCTCTCGTCTTGCGCTTGCTTCCAAGGTCCTCCATGACCTTCCCCATGGCCTTGCTAGATCCCCCCCATGACGCATGACCTCTGTCCGTTGATTGGTTTTGAGTGCACACCATGCCCGGCTTGGCACCGTGTTGTCGCGTGAGTGGCATTTGGATCGTGCATGCTGGTGGGCTACCTGCCAATGCGCACAAGCCTTGCACACTAGCCTTGCGCACGAGCCTTGCACAAAAGCCTTGGACACAAGCCTTGCGCACAAGCCATGCGCACAAGCCTTGGACGCTAGCCTTGCACACAAGCCATGCATACAAGCCTTGCTCACAAGCCTTGGGCACTGGCCCATCGCAGTAGCCTTGCACACAAGCCTTGCGCACTAGCTTTGGGCACGAGCCTTGCGCACTTGCCTTGGGCACTAGCCTTGCACACAACCCTTGGGAACTAGCCTTGCGCACCAGCCTTGCCCACAAGCCTTGCACACCAGCCTTGCACACTAGCCTTGCATACAAGCCTTGCACACTAGCCTTGCACACAGGCCATGCTCACTAGCCTTGGGCACTAGCCTTGCACACAGACCTTGGGCACTAGCCTTGCGCACTAGCCTTGCCCACGAGCCTTGCACACTAGCCTTGCACGCAGGCCTTGCACGCTAGGCATGCTTGGGCCAGCAGCTCCCGCATCAAGTCGGCGGGTGTAGGCACGGTTGGGCGCAGATCCCGCATCGCCTCGTCGCGTCTGGGCGCAAACCCGTCGCGTCTCGTTGCGTCTTCAGAAGTCGTCGCTAACAGCACCTTTGGTTGCCACTGGTGGTTAGGCGGGTTGGTTGCGCAAACCCTATAGGAGGGTGGCATGCTGCGGGGCGCTGGAATGCGCAGGCTTAGGGCGTTTTTGCCCGGATAGGCACTGGAATGTGCTGGTTTTGGGCGTCTTTGCCTGGATAGGCTAAGGAATGGGCATGCTTTGGGCGTTTTCCCCGGATAGGCACTGGAATGGGCTGGTTTTGGGCGTTTTTGCCTGGATAGGCTAACGAATGGGGCATGCTTTGGGCGTTTTTGCCCGGGTAGGCACTGGAATGCCTGGCCTTGGCTGGGCATTGCTGGGTTGGGCTCCCTTGGCCTTTCAGGCGCCTTGGATGCTGTCTTGGGAAGACCATGGGCACAAGGCCATGGCATATAGTGAGGAATGGACCACGGTTGGCAAGGCTAGGCATATAGAGAGGAATGGACCACGGTTGCCAAGGTTGCGCAAGTTTTGGGCATTTTTTGCCCGGATATGCCCAAGTATGCCCCGATAGGCCCGTTACGCCCCGGTATGAACGCGTATGCCCGGATAGACTCGGTATGCCTTGGGATACATGCGTATGCCCCGATAGGCTTGGTACGCCCCGATATGCGCACGTGTGCCCCAGTAGGGCTCGGTATGCCCCGGTATGTACGCGTGTGCCCCGATAGGCCCGGTATGCCCCGATATGCACACGTGTGCCCCAATAGGGGTCGGTATGCCCCGGTAGGTACGCGTGTGCCCCGTAATGCACGTTTCGCAGATCTCCCCGCATGTCCCGCCCCTATATGTAATACTTACTTACTTACTTACTTTCTTTCTTGCTTGCTTGCTTGCTTGCAATGGTTGGGAGTGCCCGGCATGCCCCGCTGCAGAGACCAAGGGCGCAATGACTTGGCACCGCGGATGCCGGGACTCCGGCACTTCCCGTGGCACTGATGGTTGGTTCCAAAGACAAAAGGCCGTGCAAGGCCACCGCACCGCGGATGATTTTGCTCGTGCTGGCGCCGTTGTGTGGCCAAAGAACATGCGCGAATGCTCGTGTCGGAAGGGTTGGTGTCCTGGCCCCGCGGGTGTCACGAATGCTCGGTTGCGAAGACCATGGGACCAGAGCCATGGCACGTCGGATGATGGCTCCAGCTGGCGCCCCGGCACTTTCTGTGGCATTGATGCTCGGTTTCAAAGACAAACGTGCGCAGGGCCAGGGGACCGCGGATGACTGCTCGTGCTGGCCCCGTTGGGCGGCATTGATGGTCGGTTGCAAAGAAAATGCGCGATTGCTCGTGTCGGGGCCTGGCAAGCCAAGGCCAAGCGAGCCATGGCAACGCGGATGATGGCTCCAGCTGGCGCCCCGGCACTTTCTGTGGCATTGATGCTCGGTTTCGAAGACAAACGTGCGCAGGGCCAGGGGACCGCGGAGGACTGCTCGTGCTGGCCCCGTTGGGCGGCATTGATGGTGTGTTGCAGAGAGCATGTGCGATTGCAAGTGTCGGCCGGGTTTGGGTTCCCTTGGGCTTTCGGGTGCCTTGGACGCTGTCTTGCGAAGACCATGGGCACAAGGCCCCGTCCTGGCCCCTTGTTCGATTCGCTCTCGTCTTGCGCTTGCTTCCAAGGTCCTCCATGACCTTCCCCATGGCCTTGCTAGATCCCCCCCATGACGCATGACCTCT
>NW_027518715.1:70000-72500 GCF_043159265.1 Tasmannia lanceolata
ATGAACGCGTATGCCCGGATAGACTCGGTATGCCTTGGGATACATGCGTATGCCCCGATAGGCTTGGTACGCCCCGATATGCGCACGTGTGCCCCAGTAGGGCTCGGTATGCCCCGGTATGTACGCGTGTGCCCCGATAGGCCCGGTATGCCCCGATATGCACACGTGTGCCCCAATAGGGGTCGGTATGCCCCGGTAGGTACGCGTGTGCCCCGTAATGCACGTTTCGCAGATCTCCCCGCATGTCCCGCCCCTATATGTAATACTTACTTACTTACTTACTTTCTTTCTTGCTTGCTTGCTTGCTTGCAATGGTTGGGAGTGCCCGGCATGCCCCGCTGCAGAGACCAAGGGCGCAATGACTTGGCACCGCGGATGCCGGGACTCCGGCACTTCCCGTGGCACTGATGGTTGGTTCCAAAGACAAAAGGCCGTGCAAGGCCACCGCACCGCGGATGATTTTGCTCGTGCTGGCGCCGTTGTGTGGCCAAAGAACATGCGCGAATGCTCGTGTCGGAAGGGTTGGTGTCCTGGCCCCGCGGGTGTCACGAATGCTCGGTTGCGAAGACCATGGGACCAGAGCCATGGCACGTCGGATGATGGCTCCAGCTGGCGCCCCGGCACTTTCTGTGGCATTGATGCTCGGTTTCAAAGACAAACGTGCGCAGTGCCAGGGGACCGCGGATGACTGCTCGTGCTGGCCCCGTTGGGCGGCATTGATGGTCGGTTGCAAAGAAAATGCGCGATTGCTCGTGTCGGGGCCCGGCAAGCCAAGGCCAAGCGAGCCATGGCACGTCGGATGATGGCTCCAGCTGGCGCCCCGGCACTTTCTGTGGCATTGATGCTCGGTTTCAAAGACAAACGTGCGCAGGGCCAGGGGACCGCGGATGACTGCTCGTGCTGGCCCCGTTGGGCGGCATTGATGGTCGGTTGCAAAGAAAATGCGCGATTGCTCGTGTCGGGGCCTGGCAAGCCAAGGCCAAGCGAGCCATGGCAACGCGGATGATGGCTCGCTAGTGCTGGCGCCGTGCACAGTGGCCTCGCACACTCGCCCTGCACGCTTCCCTTGCACGCAGCCTTGCACACTAGCCTCGCATGCGAGCCTTGCACCCTAGCCATGCAAACTAGCCTTGCACGGTAGCCATGCACACAAGCCGTGCACATTAGCCATGCGCACAAGCCCCGCACACTAGCCTTGCGCACAACCCTTGCACACAAGCCATGCACTCGAGCAATGCACACAAGCCTTGCACTCAAGCAATGCACACAAGCCCTGGACACTAGCCTTGCACACGGGCCTGGCACACAAGCCTTGGGCACTAGCCTTGCGCACTAGCGTTCCACATGAGCCTTGCACACTAGCCTTGGACACTAGCCTTGCACACAGGCCTTGCACACTAGGCATGCTTGGGCGAGCTGATCCCGCATCAAGTCGACGGGTCTAGGCATTCTTGGGCGCAGATCCCGCATCGTCTCGTCGCGTCTGGGCGCAAACACGTCGCGTCTCGTTGCGTCTTCAGAAGTCGTCGCTAACAGCACCTTTGGTTGCCACTGGTGGTTAGGCTGGTTGGTTGCGCAAACCCTATAGGAGGGTGGCATGCTGGTGGGCGTTTTTGCCCGGATAGGCACTAGAATGTGCAGATTTTGGGCGTTTTTGCCTGGATAGGCTAAGGAATGGGCATGCTTTGGGCGTTTTTGCCCGGATAGGCACCGGAATGCTTGGCCTTGGCTTGTCCTAGCAAGGCATTGCTGGGTTGGGCTCCCTTGGCCTTTTGGGCGCCTTGGACGATGTCTTGCGAAGACCATGGGCACAAGGCCATGGCATATGGTGAGGAAAGGACCACGGTTGCCAAGGTTAGGCACCGGAATGCTTGGCCTTGGCTTGCCAAAGCAGGGCATTGCTGGGTTGGGCTCCCTTGGCCTTCCGGGCGCCTTGGACACTGTCTTGGGAAGACCATGGGCACAAGGCCATGGCATATGGTGGGGAATGGACCACGGTTGCCAAGGCTAGGCATATAGAGAGGAATTGCATTTTTGCCCGGATAGGCACCGGAATGCTTGGCCTTGGCTTGCCATAGCAGGGCATTGCTGGGTTGGGCTCCCTTGGCCTTCCGGGGGCCTTGGACGCTGTCTTGGGAAGACCATGGGCACAAGGCCATGGCATATAGTGAGGAATGGACCACGGTTGGCAAGGCTAGGCATATAGAGAGGAATGGACCACGGTTGCCAAGGTTGCGCAAGTTTTGGGCATTTTTTGCCCGGATATGCCCAAGTATGCCCCGATAGGCCCGTTACGCCCCGGTATGAACGCGTATGCCCGGATAGACTCGGTATGCCTTGGGATACATGCGTATGCCCCGATAGGCTTGGTACGCCCCGATATGCGCACGTGTGCCCCAGTAGGGCTCGGTATGCCCCGGTATGTACGCGTGTGCCCCGATAGGCCCGGTATGCCCCGATATGCACACGTGTGCCCCAATAGGGGTCGGTATGCCCCGGT
>NW_027518715.1:82500-90000 GCF_043159265.1 Tasmannia lanceolata
CCTATAGGAGGGTGGCATGCTGGTGGGCGTTTTTGCCCGGATAGGCACTAGAATGTGCAGATTTTGGGCGTTTTTGCCTGGATAGGCTAAGGAATGGGCATGCTTTGGGCGTTTTTGCCCGGATAGGCACCGGAATGCTTGGCCTTGGCTTGTCCTAGCAAGGCATTGCTGGGTTGGGCTCCCTTGGCCTTTTGGGCGCCTTGGACGATGTCTTGCGAAGACCATGGGCACAAGGCCATGGCATATGGTGAGGAAAGGACCACGGTTGCCAAGGTTAGGCACCGGAATGCTTGGCCTTGGCTTGCCCTAGCAGGGCATTGCTGGGTTGGGCTCCCTTGGCCTTTTGGGCGCCTTGGACGATGTCTTGCGAAGACCATGGGCACAAGGCCATGGCATATGGTGAGGAAAGGACCACGGTTGCCAAGGTTAGGCACCGGAATGCTTGGCCTTGGCTTGCCAAAGCAGGGCATTGCTGGGTTGGGCTCCCTTGGCCTTCCGGGCGCCTTGGACACTGTCTTGGGAAGACCATGGGCACAAGGCCATGGCATATGGTGGGGAATGGACCACGGTTGCCAAGGCTAGGCATATAGAGAGGAATCGCAGTTTTGCCCGGATAGGCACCGGAATGCTTGGCCTTGGCTTGCCATAGCAGGGCATTGCTGGGTTGGGCTCCCTTGGCCTTCCGGGGGCCTTGGACGCTGTCTTGGGAAGACCATGGGCACAAGGCCATGGCATATAGTGAGGAATGGACCACGGTTGGCAAGGCTAGGCATATAGAGAGGAATGGACCACGGTTGCCAAGGTTGCGCAAGTTTTGGGCATTTTTTGCCCGGATATGCCCAAGTATGCCCCGATAGGCCCGTTACGCCCCGGTATGAACGCGTATGCCCGGATAGACTCGGTATGCCTTGGGATACATGCGTATGCCCCGATAGGCTTGGTACGCCCCGATATGCGCACGTGTGCCCCAGTAGGGCTCGGTATGCCCCGGTATGTACGCGTGTGCCCCGATAGGCCCGGTATGCCCCGATATGCACACGTGTGCCCCAATAGGGGTCGGTATGCCCCGGTAGGTACGCGTGTGCCCCGTAATGCACGTTTCGCAGATCTCCCCGCATGTCCCGCCCCTATATGTAATACTTACTTACTTACTTACTTTCTTTCTTGCTTGCTTGCTTGCTTGCTTGCTTGCAATGGTTGGGAGTGCCCGGCATGCCCCGCTGCAGAGACCAAGGGCGCAATGACTTGGCACCGCGGATGCCGGGACTCCGGCACTTCCCGTGGCACTGATGGTTGGTTCCAAAGACAAAAGGCCGTGCAAGGCCACCGCACCGCGGATGATTTTGCTCGTGCTGGCGCCGTTGTGTGGCCAAAGAACATGCGCGAATGCTCGTGTCGGAAGGGTTGGTGTCCTGGCCCCGCGGGTGTCACGAATGCTCGGTTGCGAAGACCATGGGACCAGAGCCATGGCACGTCGGATGATGGCTCCAGCTGGCGCCCCGGCACTTTCTGTGGCATTGATGCTCGGTTTCAAAGACAAACGTGCGCAGTGCCAGGGGACCGCGGATGACTGCTCGTGCTGGCCCCGTTGGGCGGCATTGATGGTCGGTTGCAAAGAAAATGCGCGATTGCTCGTGTCGGGGCCCGGCAAGCCAAGGCCAAGCGAGCCATGGCACGTCGGATGATGGCTCCAGCTGGCGCCCCGGCACTTTCTGTGGCATTGATGCTCGGTTTCAAAGACAAACGTGCGCAGGGCCAGGGGACCGCGGATGACTGCTCGTGCTGGCCCCGTTGGGCGGCATTGATGGTCGGTTGCAAAGAAAATGCGCGATTGCTCGTGTCGGGGCCTGGCAAGCCAAGGCCAAGCGAGCCATGGCAACGCGGATGATGGCTCGCTAGTGCTGGCGCCGTGCACAGTGGCCTCGCACACTCGCCCTGCACGCTTCCCTTGCACGCAGCCTTGCACACTAGCCTCGCATGCGAGCCTTGCACCCTAGCCATGCAAACTAGCCTTGCACGGTAGCCATGCACACAAGCCGTGCACATTAGCCATGCGCACAAGCCCCGCACACTAGCCTTGCGCACAACCCTTGCACACAAGCCATGCACTCGAGCAATGCACACAAGCCTTGCACTCAAGCAATGCACACAAGCCCTGGACACTAGCCTTGCACACGGGCCTGGCACACAAGCCTTGGGCACTAGCCTTGCGCACTAGCGTTCCACATGAGCCTTGCACACTAGCCTTGGACACTAGCCTTGCACACAGGCCTTGCACACTAGGCATGCTTGGGCGAGCTGATCCCGCATCAAGTCGACGGGTCTAGGCATTCTTGGGCGCAGATCCCGCATCGTCTCGTCGCGTCTGGGCGCAAACACGTCGCGTCTCGTTGCGTCTTCAGAAGTCGTCGCTAACAGCACCTTTGGTTGCCACTGGTGGTTAGGCTGGTTGGTTGCGCAAACCCTATAGGAGGGTGGCATGCTGGTGGGCGTTTTTGCCCGGATAGGCACTAGAATGTGCAGATTTTGGGCGTTTTTGCCTGGATAGGCTAAGGAATGGGCATGCTTTGGGCGTTTTTGCCCGGATAGGCACCGGAATGCTTGGCCTTGGCTTGTCCTAGCAAGGCATTGCTGGGTTGGGCTCCCTTGGCCTTTTGGGCGCCTTGGACGATGTCTTGCGAAGACCATGGGCACAAGGCCATGGCATATGGTGAGGAAAGGACCACGGTTGCCAAGGTTAGGCACCGGAATGCTTGGCCTTGGCTTGCCAAAGCAGGGCATTGCTGGGTTGGGCTCCCTTGGCCTTCCGGGCGCCTTGGACACTGTCTTGGGAAGACCATGGGCACAAGGCCATGGCATATGGTGGGGAATGGACCACGGTTGCCAAGGCTAGGCATATAGAGAGGAATTGCATTTTTGCCCGGATAGGCACCGGAATGCTTGGCCTTGGCTTGCCATAGCAGGGCATTGCTGGGTTGGGCTCCCTTGGCCTTCCGGGGGCCTTGGACGCTGTCTTGGGAAGACCATGGGCACAAGGCCATGGCATATAGTGAGGAATGGACCACGGTTGGCAAGGCTAGGCATATAGAGAGGAATGGACCACGGTTGCCAAGGTTGCGCAAGTTTTGGGCATTTTTTGCCCGGATATGCCCAAGTATGCCCCGATAGGCCCGTTACGCCCCGGTATGAACGCGTATGCCCGGATAGACTCGGTATGCCTTGGGATACATGCGCATGCCCCGATAGGCTTGGTACGCCCCGATATGCGCACGTGTGCCCCAGTAGGGCTCGGTATGCCCCGGTATGTACGCGTGTGCCCCGATAGGCCCGGTATGCCCCGATATGCACACGTGTGCCCCAATAGGGGTCGGTATGCCCCGGTAGGTACGCGTGTGCCCCGTAATGCACGTTTCGCAGATCTCCCCGCATGTCCCGCCCCTATATGTAATACTTACTTACTTACTTACTTTCTTTCTTGCTTGCTTGCTTGCTTGCAATGGTTGGGAGTGCCCGGCATGCCCCGCTGCAGAGACCAAGGGCGCAATGACTTGGCACCGCGGATGCCGGGACTCCGGCACTTCCCGTGGCACTGATGGTTGGTTCCAAAGACAAAAGGCCGTGCAAGGCCACCGCACCGCGGATGATTTTGCTCGTGCTGGCGCCGTTGTGTGGCCAAAGAACATGCGCGAATGCTCGTGTCGGAAGGGTTGGTGTCCTGGCCCCGCGGGTGTCACGAATGCTCGGTTGCGAAGACCATGGGACCAGAGCCATGGCACGTCGGATGATGGCTCCAGCTGGCGCCCCGGCACTTTCTGTGGCATTGATGCTCGGTTTCAAAGACAAACGTGCGCAGGGCCAGGGGACCGCGGATGACTGCTCGTGCTGGCCCCGTTGGGCGGCATTGATGGTCGGTTGCAAAGAAAATGCGCGATTGCTCGTGTCGGGGCCCGGCAAGCCAAGGCCAAGCGAGCCATGGCACGTCGGATGATGGCTCCAGCTGGCGCCCCGGCACTTTCTGTGGCATTGATGCTCGGTTTCCAAGACAAACGTGCGCAGGGCCAGGGGACCGCGGATGACTGCTCGTGCTGGCCCCGTTGGGCGGCATTGATGGTCGGTTGCAAAGAAAATGCGCGATTGCTCGTGTCGGGGCCTGGCAAGCCAAGGCCAAGCGAGCCATGGCAACGCGGATGATGGCTCGCTAGTGCTGGCGCCGTGCACAGTGGCCTCGCACACTCGCCCTGCACGCTTCCCTTGCACGCAGCCTTGCACACTAGCCTCGCATGCGAGCCTTGCACCCTAGCCATGCAAACTAGCCTTGCACGGTAGCCATGCACACAAGCCGTGCACATTAGCCATGCGCACAAGCCCCGCACACTAGCCTTGCGCACAACCCTTGCACACAAGCCATGCACTCGAGCAATGCACACAAGCCTTGCACTCAAGCAATGCACACAAGCCCTGGACACTAGCCTTGCACACGGGCCTGGCACACAAGCCTTGGGCACTAGCCTTGCGCACTAGCGTTCCACATGAGCCTTGCACACTAGCCTTGGACACTAGCCTTGCACACAGGCCTTGCACACTAGGCATGCTTGGGCGAGCTGATCCCGCATCAAGTCGACGGGTCTAGGCATTCTTGGGCGCAGATCCCGCATCGTCTCGTCGCGTCTGGGCGCAAACACGTCGCGTCTCGTTGCGTCTTCAGAAGTCGTCGCTAACAGCACCTTTGGTTGCCACTGGTGGTTAGGCTGGTTGGTTGCGCAAACCCTATAGGAGGGTGGCATGCTGGTGGGCGTTTTTGCCCGGATAGGCACTAGAATGTGCAGATTTTGGGCGTTTTTGCCTGGATAGGCTAAGGAATGGGCATGCTTTGGGCGTTTTTGCCCGGATAGGCACCGGAATGCTTGGCCTTGGCTTGTCCTAGCAAGGCATTGCTGGGTTGGGCTCCCTTGGCCTTTTGGGCGCCTTGGACGATGTCTTGCGAAGACCATGGGCACAAGGCCATGGCATATGGTGAGGAAAGGACCACGGTTGCCAAGGTTAGGCACCGGAATGCTTGGCCTTGGCTTGCCAAAGCAGGGCATTGCTGGGTTGGGCTCCCTTGGCCTTCCGGGCGCCTTGGACACTGTCTTGGGAAGACCATGGGCACAAGGCCATGGCATATGGTGGGGAATGGACCACGGTTGCCAAGGCTAGGCATATAGAGAGGAATTGCATTTTTGCCCGGATAGGCACCGGAATGCTTGGCCTTGGCTTGCCATAGCAGGGCATTGCTGGGTTGGGCTCCCTTGGCCTTCCGGGGGCCTTGGACGCTGTCTTGGGAAGACCATGGGCACAAGGCCATGGCATATAGTGAGGAATGGACCACGGTTGGCAAGGCTAGGCATATAGAGAGGAATGGACCACGGTTGCCAAGGTTGCGCAAGTTTTGGGCATTTTTTGCCCGGATATGCCCAAGTATGCCCCGATAGGCCCGTTACGCCCCGGTATGAATGCGTATGCCCGGATAGACTCGGTATGCCTTGGGATACATGCGTATGCCCCGATAGGCTTGGTACGCCCCGATATGCGCACGTGTGCCCCAGTAGGGCTCGGTATGCCCCGGTATGTACGCGTGTGCCCCGATAGGCCCGGTATGCCCCGATATGCACACGTGTGCCCCAATAGGGGTCGGTATGCCCCGGTAGGTACGCGTGTGCCCCGTAATGCACGTTTCGCAGATCTCCCCGCATGTCCCGCCCCTATATGTAATACTTACTTACTTACTTACTTTCTTTCTTGCTTGCTTGCTTGCTTGCAATGGTTGGGAGTGCCCGGCATGCCCCGCTGCAGAGACCAAGGGCGCAATGACTTGGCACCGCGGATGCCGGGACTCCGGCACTTCCCGTGGCACTGATGGTTGGTTCCAAAGACAAAAGGCCGTGCAAGGCCACCGCACCGCGGATGATTTTGCTCGTGCTGGCGCCGTTGTGTGGCCAAAGAACATGCGCGAATGCTCGTGTCGGAAGGGTTGGTGTCCTGGCCCCGCGGGTGTCACGAATGCTCGGTTGCGAAGACCATGGGACCAGAGCCATGGCACGTCGGATGATGGCTCCAGCTGGCGCCCCGGCACTTTCTGTGGCATTGATGCTCGGTTTCAAAGACAAACGTGCGCAGGGCCAGGGGACCGCGGATGACTGCTCGTGCTGGCCCCGTTGGGCGGCATTGATGGTCGGTTGCAAAGAAAATGCGCGATTGCTCGTGTCGGGGCCTGGCAAGCCAAGGCCAAGCGAGCCATGGCAACGCGGATGATGGCTCCAGCTGGCGCCCCGGCACTTTCTGTGGCATTGATGCTCGGTTTCGAAGACAAACGTGCGCAGGGCCAGGGGACCGCGGAGGACTGCTCGTGCTGGCCCCGTTGGGCGGCATTGATGGTGTGTTGCAGAGAGCATGTGCGATTGCAAGTGTCGGCCGGGTTTGGGTTCCCTTGGGCTTTCGGGTGCCTTGGACGCTGTCTTGCGAAGACCATGGGCACAAGGCCCCGTCCTGGCCCCTTGTTCGATTCGCTCTCGTCTTGCGCTTGCTTCCAAGGTCCTCCATGACCTTCCCCATGGCCTTGCTAGATCCCCCCCATGACGCATGACCTCTGTCCGTTGATTGGTTTTGAGTGCACACCATGCCCGGCTTGGCACCGTGTTGTCGCGTGAGTGGCATTTGGATCGTGCATGCTGGTGGGCTACCTGCCAATGCGCACAAGCCTTGCACACTAGCCTTGCGCACGAGCCTTGCACAAAAGCCTTGGACACAAGCCTTGCGCACAAGCCATGCGCACAAGCCTTGGACGCTAGCCTTGCACACAAGCCATGCATACAAGCCTTGCTCACAAGCCTTGGGCACTGGCCCATCGCAGTAGCCTTGCACACAAGCCTTGCGCACTAGCTTTGGGCACGAGCCTTGCGCACTTGCCTTGGGCACTAGCCTTGCACACAACCCTTGGGAACTAGCCTTGCGCACCAGCCTTGCCCACAAGCCTTGCACACCAGCCTTGCACACTAGCCTTGCATACAAGCCTTGCACACTAGCCTTGCACACAGGCCATGCTCACTAGCCTTGGGCACTAGCCTTGCACACAGACCTTGGGCACTAGCCTTGCGCACTAGCCTTGCCCACGAGCCTTGCACACTAGCCTTGCACGCAGGCCTTGCACGCTAGGCATGCTTGGGCCAGCAGCTCCCGCATCAAGTCGGCGGGTGTAGGCACGGTTGGGCGCAGATCCCGCATCGCCTCGTCGCGTCTGGGCGCAAACCCGTCGCGTCTCGTTGCGTCTTCAGAAGTCGTCGCTAACAGCACCTTTGGTTGCCACTGGTGGTTAGGCGGGTTGGTTGCGCAAACCCTATAGGAGGGTGGCATGCTGCGGGGCGCTGGAATGCGCAGGCTTAGGGCGTTTTTGCCCGGATAGGCACTGGAATGTGCTGGTTTTGGGCGTTTTTGCCTGGATAGGCTAAGGAATGGGCATGCTTT
>NW_027518715.1:100000-105000 GCF_043159265.1 Tasmannia lanceolata
ATGCGCGATTGCTCGTGTCGGGGCCTGGCAAGCCAAGGCCAAGCGAGCCATGGCAACGCGGATGATGGCTCGCTAGTGCTGGCGCCGTGCACAGTGGCCTCGCACACTCGCCCTGCACGCTTCCCTTGCACGCAGCCTTGCACACTAGCCTCGCATGCGAGCCTTGCACCCTAGCCATGCAAACTAGCCTTGCACGGTAGCCATGCACACAAGCCGTGCACATTAGCCATGCGCACAAGCCCCGCACACTAGCCTTGCGCACAACCCTTGCACACAAGCCATGCACTCGAGCAATGCACACAAGCCTTGCACTCAAGCAATGCACACAAGCCCTGGACACTAGCCTTGCACACGGGCCTGGCACACAAGCCTTGGGCACTAGCCTTGCGCACTAGCGTTCCACATGAGCCTTGCACACTAGCCTTGGACACTAGCCTTGCACACAGGCCTTGCACACTAGGCATGCTTGGGCGAGCTGATCCCGCATCAAGTCGACGGGTCTAGGCATTCTTGGGCGCAGATCCCGCATCGTCTCGTCGCGTCTGGGCGCAAACACGTCGCGTCTCGTTGCGTCTTCAGAAGTCGTCGCTAACAGCACCTTTGGTTGCCACTGGTGGTTAGGCTGGTTGGTTGCGCAAACCCTATAGGAGGGTGGCATGCTGGTGGGCGTTTTTGCCCGGATAGGCACTAGAATGTGCAGATTTTGGGCGTTTTTGCCTGGATAGGCTAAGGAATGGGCATGCTTTGGGCGTTTTTGCCCGGATAGGCACCGGAATGCTTGGCCTTGGCTTGTCCTAGCAAGGCATTGCTGGGTTGGGCTCCCTTGGCCTTTTGGGCGCCTTGGACGATGTCTTGCGAAGACCATGGGCACAAGGCCATGGCATATGGTGAGGAAAGGACCACGGTTGCCAAGGTTAGGCACCGGAATGCTTGGCCTTGGCTTGCCAAAGCAGGGCATTGCTGGGTTGGGCTCCCTTGGCCTTCCGGGCGCCTTGGACACTGTCTTGGGAAGACCATGGGCACAAGGCCATGGCATATGGTGGGGAATGGACCACGGTTGCCAAGGCTAGGCATATAGAGAGGAATTGCATTTTTGCCCGGATAGGCACCGGAATGCTTGGCCTTGGCTTGCCATAGCAGGGCATTGCTGGGTTGGGCTCCCTTGGCCTTCCGGGGGCCTTGGACGCTGTCTTGGGAAGACCATGGGCACAAGGCCATGGCATATAGTGAGGAATGGACCACGGTTGGCAAGGCTAGGCATATAGAGAGGAATGGACCACGGTTGCCAAGGTTGCGCAAGTTTTGGGCATTTTTTGCCCGGATATGCCCAAGTATGCCCCGATAGGCCCGTTACGCCCCGGTATGAACGCGTATGCCCGGATAGACTCGGTATGCCTTGGGATACATGCGTATGCCCCGATAGGCTTGGTACGCCCCGATATGCGCACGTGTGCCCCAGTAGGGCTCGGTATGCCCCGGTATGTACGCGTGTGCCCCGATAGGCCCGGTATGCCCCGATATGCACACGTGTGCCCCAATAGGGGTCGGTATGCCCCGGTAGGTACGCGTGTGCCCCGTAATGCACGTTTCGCAGATCTCCCCGCATGTCCCGCCCCTATATGTAATACTTACTTACTTACTTACTTTCTTTCTTGCTTGCTTGCTTGCTTGCAATGGTTGGGAGTGCCCGGCATGCCCCGCTGCAGAGACCAAGGGCGCAATGACTTGGCACCGCGGATGCCGGGACTCCGGCACTTCCCGTGGCACTGATGGTTGGTTCCAAAGACAAAAGGCCGTGCAAGGCCACCGCACCGCGGATGATTTTGCTCGTGCTGGCGCCGTTGTGTGGCCAAAGAACATGCGCGAATGCTCGTGTCGGAAGGGTTGGTGTCCTGGCCCCGCGGGTGTCACGAATGCTCGGTTGCGAAGACCATGGGACCAGAGCCATGGCACGTCGGATGATGGCTCCAGCTGGCGCCCCGGCACTTTCTGTGGCATTGATGCTCGGTTTCAAAGACAAACGTGCGCAGGGCCAGGGGACCGCGGATGACTGCTCGTGCTGGCCCCGTTGGGCGGCATTGATGGTCGGTTGCAAAGAAAATGCGCGATTGCTCGTGTCGGGGCCCGGCAAGCCAAGGCCAAGCGAGCCATGGCACGTCGGATGATGGCTCCAGCTGGCGCCCCGGCACTTTCTGTGGCATTGATGCTCGGTTTCCAAGACAAACGTGCGCAGGGCCAGGGGACCGCGGATGACTGCTCGTGCTGGCCCCGTTGGGCGGCATTGATGGTCGGTTGCAAAGAAAATGCGCGATTGCTCGTGTCGGGGCCTGGCAAGCCAAGGCCAAGCGAGCCATGGCAACGCGGATGATGGCTCGCTAGTGCTGGCGCCGTGCACAGTGGCCTCGCACACTCGCCCTGCACGCTTCCCTTGCACGCAGCCTTGCACACTAGCCTCGCATGCGAGCCTTGCACCCTAGCCATGCAAACTAGCCTTGCACGGTAGCCATGCACACAAGCCGTGCACATTAGCCATGCGCACAAGCCCCGCACACTAGCCTTGCGCACAACCCTTGCACACAAGCCATGCACTCGAGCAATGCACACAAGCCTTGCACTCAAGCAATGCACACAAGCCCTGGACACTAGCCTTGCACACGGGCCTGGCACACAAGCCTTGGGCACTAGCCTTGCGCACTAGCGTTCCACATGAGCCTTGCACACTAGCCTTGGACACTAGCCTTGCACACAGGCCTTGCACACTAGGCATGCTTGGGCGAGCTGATCCCGCATCAAGTCGACGGGTCTAGGCATTCTTGGGCGCAGATCCCGCATCGTCTCGTCGCGTCTGGGCGCAAACACGTCGCGTCTCGTTGCGTCTTCAGAAGTCGTCGCTAACAGCACCTTTGGTTGCCACTGGTGGTTAGGCTGGTTGGTTGCGCAAACCCTATAGGAGGGTGGCATGCTGGTGGGCGTTTTTGCCCGGATAGGCACTAGAATGTGCAGATTTTGGGCGTTTTTGCCTGGATAGGCTAAGGAATGGGCATGCTTTGGGCGTTTTTGCCCGGATAGGCACCGGAATGCTTGGCCTTGGCTTGTCCTAGCAAGGCATTGCTGGGTTGGGCTCCCTTGGCCTTTTGGGCGCCTTGGACGATGTCTTGCGAAGACCATGGGCACAAGGCCATGGCATATGGTGAGGAAAGGACCACGGTTGCCAAGGTTAGGCACCGGAATGCTTGGCCTTGGCTTGCCAAAGCAGGGCATTGCTGGGTTGGGCTCCCTTGGCCTTCCGGGCGCCTTGGACACTGTCTTGGGAAGACCATGGGCACAAGGCCATGGCATATGGTGGGGAATGGACCACGGTTGCCAAGGCTAGGCATATAGAGAGGAATTGCATTTTTGCCCGGATAGGCACCGGAATGCTTGGCCTTGGCTTGCCATAGCAGGGCATTGCTGGGTTGGGCTCCCTTGGCCTTCCGGGGGCCTTGGACGCTGTCTTGGGAAGACCATGGGCACAAGGCCATGGCATATAGTGAGGAATGGACCACGGTTGGCAAGGCTAGGCATATAGAGAGGAATGGACCACGGTTGCCAAGGTTGCGCAAGTTTTGGGCATTTTTTGCCCGGATATGCCCAAGTATGCCCCGATAGGCCCGTTACGCCCCGGTATGAACGCGTATGCCCGGATAGACTCGGTATGCCTTGGGATACATGCGTATGCCCCGATAGGCTTGGTACGCCCCGATATGCGCACGTGTGCCCCAGTAGGGCTCGGTATGCCCCGGTATGTACGCGTGTGCCCCGATAGGCCCGGTATGCCCCGATATGCACACGTGTGCCCCAATAGGGGTCGGTATGCCCCGGTAGGTACGCGTGTGCCCCGTAATGCACGTTTCGCAGATCTCCCCGCATGTCCCGCCCCTATATGTAATACTTACTTACTTACTTACTTTCTTTCTTGCTTGCTTGCTTGCTTGCAATGGTTGGGAGTGCCCGGCATGCCCCGCTGCAGAGACCAAGGGCGCAATGACTTGGCACCGCGGATGCCGGGACTCCGGCACTTCCCGTGGCACTGATGGTTGGTTCCAAAGACAAAAGGCCGTGCAAGGCCACCACACCGCGGATGATTTTGCTCGTGCTGGCGCCGTTGTGTGGCCAAAGAACATGCGCGAATGCTCGTGTCGGAAGGGTTGGTGTCCTGGCCCCGCGGGTGTCACGAATGCTCGGTTGCGAAGACCATGGGACCAGAGCCATGGCACGTCGGATGATGGCTCCAGCTGGCGCCCCGGCACTTTCTGTGGCATTGATGCTCGGTTTCAAAGACAAACGTGCGCAGGGCCAGGGGACCGCGGATGACTGCTCGTGCTGGCCCCGTTGGGCGGCATTGATGGTCGGTTGCAAAGAAAATGCGCGATTGCTCCTGTCGGGGCCTGGCAAGCCAAGGCCAAGCGAGCCATGGCAACGCGGATGATGGCTCCAGCTGGCGCCCCGGCACTTTCTGTGGCATTGATGCTCGGTTTCGAAGACAAACGTGCGCAGGGCCAGGGGACCGCGGAGGACTGCTCGTGCTGGCCCCGTTGGGCGGCATTGATGGTGTGTTGCAGAGAGCATGTGCGATTGCAAGTGTCGGCCGGGTTTGGGTTCCCTTGGGCTTTCGGGTGCCTTGGACGCTGTCTTGCGAAGACCATGGGCACAAGGCCCCGTCCTGGCCCCTTGTTCGATTCGCTCTCGTCTTGCGCTTGCTTCCAAGGTCCTCCATGACCTTCCCCATGGCCTTGCTAGATCCCCCCCATGACGCATGACCTCTGTCCGTTGATTGGTTTTGAGTGCACACCATGCCCGGCTTGGCACCGTGTTGTCGCGTGAGTGGCATTTGGATCGTGCATGCTGGTGGGCTACCTGCCAATGCGCACAAGCCTTGCACACTAGCCTTGCGCACGAGCCTTGCACAAAAGCCTTGGACACAAGCCTTGCGCACAAGCCATGCGCACAAGCCTTGGACG
>NW_027518715.1:115000-120000 GCF_043159265.1 Tasmannia lanceolata
CCGCCCCTATATGTAATACTTACTTACTTACTTACTTTCTTTCTTGCTTGCTTGCTTGCTTGCAATGGTTGGGAGTGCCCGGCATGCCCCGCTGCAGAGACCAAGGGCGCAATGACTTGGCACCGCGGATGCCGGGACTCCGGCACTTCCCGTGGCACTGATGGTTGGTTCCAAAGACAAAAGGCCGTGCAAGGCCACCGCACCGCGGATGATTTTGCTCGTGCTGGCGCCGTTGTGTGGCCAAAGAACATGCGCGAATGCTCGTGTCGGAAGGGTTGGTGTCCTGGCCCCGCGGGTGTCACGAATGCTCGGTTGCGAAGACCATGGGACCAGAGCCATGGCACGTCGGATGATGGCTCCAGCTGGCGCCCCGGCACTTTCTGTGGCATTGATGCTCGGTTTCAAAGACAAACGTGCGCAGTGCCAGGGGACCGCGGATGACTGCTCGTGCTGGCCCCGTTGGGCGGCATTGATGGTCGGTTGCAAATAAAATGCGCGATTGCTCGTGTCGGGGCCCGGCAAGCCAAGGCCAAGCGAGCCATGGCACGTCGGATGATGGCTCCAGCTGGCGCCCCGGCACTTTCTGTGGCATTGATGCTCGGTTTCAAAGACAAACGTGCGCAGGGCCAGGGGACCGCGGATGACTGCTCGTGCTGGCCCCGTTGGGCGGCATTGATGGTCGGTTGCAAAGAAAATGCGCGATTGCTCGTGTCGGGGCCTGGCAAGCCAAGGCCAAGCGAGCCATGGCAACGCGGATGATGGCTCGCTAGTGCTGGCGCCGTGCACAGTGGCCTCGCACACTCGCCCTGCACGCTTCCCTTGCACGCAGCCTTGCACACTAGCCTCGCATGCGAGCCTTGCACCCTAGCCATGCAAACTAGCCTTGCACGGTAGCCATGCACACAAGCCGTGCACATTAGCCATGCGCACAAGCCCCGCACACTAGCCTTGCGCACAACCCTTGCACACAAGCCATGCACTCGAGCAATGCACACAAGCCTTGCACTCAAGCAATGCACACAAGCCCTGGACACTAGCCTTGCACACGGGCCTGGCACACAAGCCTTGGGCACTAGCCTTGCGCACTAGCGTTCCACATGAGCCTTGCACACTAGCCTTGGACACTAGCCTTGCACACAGGCCTTGCACACTAGGCATGCTTGGGCGAGCTGATCCCGCATCAAGTCGACGGGTCTAGGCATTCTTGGGCGCAGATCCCGCATCGTCTCGTCGCGTCTGGGCGCAAACACGTCGCGTCTCGTTGCGTCTTCAGAAGTCGTCGCTAACAGCACCTTTGGTTGCCACTGGTGGTTAGGCTGGTTGGTTGCGCAAACCCTATAGGAGGGTGGCATGCTGGTGGGCGTTTTTGCCCGGATAGGCACTAGAATGTGCAGATTTTGGGCGTTTTTGCCTGGATAGGCTAAGGAATGGGCATGCTTTGGGCGTTTTTGCCCGGATAGGCACCGGAATGCTTGGCCTTGGCTTGTCCTAGCAAGGCATTGCTGGGTTGGGCTCCCTTGGCCTTTTGGGCGCCTTGGACGATGTCTTGCGAAGACCATGGGCACAAGGCCATGGCATATGGTGAGGAAAGGACCACGGTTGCCAAGGTTAGGCACCGGAATGCTTGGCCTTGGCTTGCCAAAGCAGGGCATTGCTGGGTTGGGCTCCCTTGGCCTTCCGGGCGCCTTGGACACTGTCTTGGGAAGACCATGGGCACAAGGCCATGGCATATGGTGGGGAATGGACCACGGTTGCCAAGGCTAGGCATATAGAGAGGAATTGCATTTTTGCCCGGATAGGCACCGGAATGCTTGGCCTTGGCTTGCCATAGCAGGGCATTGCTGGGTTGGGCTCCCTTGGCCTTCCGGGGGCCTTGGACGCTGTCTTGGGAAGACCATGGGCACAAGGCCATGGCATATAGTGAGGAATGGACCACGGTTGGCAAGGCTAGGCATATAGAGAGGAATGGACCACGGTTGCCAAGGTTGCGCAAGTTTTGGGCATTTTTTGCCCGGATATGCCCAAGTATGCCCCGATAGGCCCGTTACGCCCCGGTATGAACGCGTATGCCCGGATAGACTCGGTATGCCTTGGGATACATGCGCATGCCCCGATAGGCTTGGTACGCCCCGATATGCGCACGTGTGCCCCAGTAGGGCTCGGTATGCCCCGGTATGTACGCGTGTGCCCCGATAGGCCCGGTATGCCCCGATATGCACACGTGTGCCCCAATAGGGGTCGGTATGCCCCGGTAGGTACGCGTGTGCCCCGTAATGCACGTTTCGCAGATCTCCCCGCATGTCCCGCCCCTATATGTAATACTTACTTACTTACTTACTTTCTTTCTTGCTTGCTTGCTTGCTTGCAATGGTTGGGAGTGCCCGGCATGCCCCGCTGCAGAGACCAAGGGCGCAATGACTTGGCACCGCGGATGCCGGGACTCCGGCACTTCCCGTGGCACTGATGGTTGGTTCCAAAGACAAAAGGCCGTGCAAGGCCACCGCACCGCGGATGATTTTGCTCGTGCTGGCGCCGTTGTGTGGCCAAAGAACATGCGCGAATGCTCGTGTCGGAAGGGTTGGTGTCCTGGCCCCGCGGGTGTCACGAATGCTCGGTTGCGAAGACCATGGGACCAGAGCCATGGCACGTCGGATGATGGCTCCAGCTGGCGCCCCGGCACTTTCTGTGGCATTGATGCTCGGTTTCAAAGACAAACGTGCGCAGGGCCAGGGGACCGCGGATGACTGCTCGTGCTGGCCCCGTTGGGCAGCATTGATGGTCGGTTGCAAAGAAAATGCGCGATTGCTCGTGTCGGGGCCCGGCAAGCCAAGGCCAAGCGAGCCATGGCACGTCGGATGATGGCTCCAGCTGGCGCCCCGGCACTTTCTGTGGCATTGATGCTCGGTTTCAAAGACAAACGTGCGCAGGGCCAGGGGACCGCGGATGACTGCTCGTGCTGGCCCCGTTGGGCGGCATTGATGGTCGGTTGCAAAGAAAATGCGCGATTGCTCGTGTCGGGGCCCGGCAAGCCAAGGCCAAGCGAGCCATGGCACGTCGGATGATGGCTCCAGCTGGCGCCCCGGCACTTTCTGTGGCATTGATGCTCGGTTTCCAAGACAAACGTGCGCAGGGCCAGGGGACCGCGGATGACTGCTCGTGCTGGCCCCGTTGGGCGGCATTGATGGTCGGTTGCAAAGAAAATGCGCGATTGCTCGTGTCGGGGCCTGGCAAGCCAAGGCCAAGCGAGCCATGGCAACGCGGATGATGGCTCGCTAGTGCTGGCGCCGTGCACAGTGGCCTCGCACACTCGCCCTGCACGCTTCCCTTGCACGCAGCCTTGCACACTAGCCTCGCATGCGAGCCTTGCACCCTAGCCATGCAAACTAGCCTTGCACGGTAGCCATGCACACAAGCCGTGCACATTAGCCATGCGCACAAGCCCCGCACACTAGCCTTGCGCACAACCCTTGCACACAAGCCATGCACTCGAGCAATGCACACAAGCCTTGCACTCAAGCAATGCACACAAGCCCTGGACACTAGCCTTGCACACGGGCCTGGCACACAAGCCTTGGGCACTAGCCTTGCGCACTAGCGTTCCACATGAGCCTTGCACACTAGCCTTGGACACTAGCCTTGCACACAGGCCTTGCACACTAGGCATGCTTGGGCGAGCTGATCCCGCATCAAGTCGACGGGTCTAGGCATTCTTGGGCGCAGATCCCGCATCGTCTCGTCGCGTCTGGGCGCAAACACGTCGCGTCTCGTTGCGTCTTCAGAAGTCGTCGCTAACAGCACCTTTGGTTGCCACTGGTGGTTAGGCTGGTTGGTTGCGCAAACCCTATAGGAGGGTGGCATGCTGGTGGGCGTTTTTGCCCGGATAGGCACTAGAATGTGCAGATTTTGGGCGTTTTTGCCTGGATAGGCTAAGGAATGGGCATGCTTTGGGCGTTTTTGCCCGGATAGGCACCGGAATGCTTGGCCTTGGCTTGTCCTAGCAAGGCATTGCTGGGTTGGGCTCCCTTGGCCTTTTGGGCGCCTTGGACGATGTCTTGCGAAGACCATGGGCACAAGGCCATGGCATATGGTGAGGAAAGGACCACGGTTGCCAAGGTTAGGCACCGGAATGCTTGGCCTTGGCTTGCCAAAGCAGGGCATTGCTGGGTTGGGCTCCCTTGGCCTTCCGGGCGCCTTGGACACTGTCTTGGGAAGACCATGGGCACAAGGCCATGGCATATGGTGGGGAATGGACCACGGTTGCCAAGGCTAGGCATATAGAGAGGAATTGCATTTTTGCCCGGATAGGCACCGGAATGCTTGCCATAGCAGGGCATTGCTGGGTTGGGCTCCCTTGGCCTTCCGGGGGCCTTGGACGCTGTCTTGGGAAGACCATGGGCACAAGGCCATGGCATATAGTGAGGAATGGACCACGGTTGGCAAGGCTAGGCATATAGAGAGGAATGGACCACGGTTGCCAAGGTTGCGCAAGTTTTGGGCATTTTTTGCCCGGATATGCCCAAGTATGCCCCGATAGGCCCGTTACGCCCCGGTATGAACGCGTATGCCCGGATAGACTCGGTATGCCTTGGGATACATGCGTATGCCCCGATAGGCTTGGTACGCCCCGATATGCGCACGTGTGCCCCAGTAGGGCTCGGTATGCCCCGGTATGTACGCGTGTGCCCCGATAGGCCCGGTATGCCCCGATATGCACACGTGTGCCCCAATAGGGGTCGGTATGCCCCGGTAGGTACGCGTGTGCCCCGTAATGCACGTTTCGCAGATCTCCCCGCATGTCCCGCCCCTATATGTAATACTTACTTACTTACTTACTTTCTTTCTTGCTTGCTTGCTTGCTTGCAATGGTTGGGAGTGCCCGGCATGCCCCGCTGCAGAGACCAAGGGCGCAATGACTTGGCACCGCGGATGCCGGGACTCCGGCACTTCCCGTGGCACTGATGGTTGGTTCCAAAGACAAAAGGCCGTGCAAGGCCACCGCA
>NW_027518715.1:130000-135000 GCF_043159265.1 Tasmannia lanceolata
TGGGCTCCCTTGGCCTTTTGGGCGCCTTGGACGATGTCTTGCGAAGACCATGGGCACAAGGCCATGGCATATGGTGAGGAAAGGACCACGGTTGCCAAGGTTAGGCACCGGAATGCTTGGCCTTGGCTTGCCCTAGCAGGGCATTGCTGGGTTGGGCTCCCTTGGCCTTTTGGGCGCCTTGGACGATGTCTTGCGAAGACCATGGGCACAAGGCCATGGCATATGGTGAGGAAAGGACCACGGTTGCCAAGGTTAGGCACCGGAATGCTTGGCCTTGGCTTGCCAAAGCAGGGCATTGCTGGGTTGGGCTCCCTTGGCCTTCCGGGCGCCTTGGACACTGTCTTGGGAAGACCATGGGCACAAGGCCATGGCATATGGTGGGGAATGGACCACGGTTGCCAAGGCTAGGCATATAGAGAGGAATCGCATTTTTGCCCGGATAGGCACCGGAATGCTTGGCCTTGGCTTGCCATAGCAGGGCATTGCTGGGTTGGGCTCCCTTGGCCTTCCGGGGGCCTTGGACGCTGTCTTGGGAAGACCATGGGCACAAGGCCATGGCATATAGTGAGGAATGGACCACGGTTGGCAAGGCTAGGCATATAGAGAGGAATGGACCACGGTTGCCAAGGTTGCGCAAGTTTTGGGCATTTTTTGCCCGGATATGCCCAAGTATGCCCCGATAGGCCCGTTACGCCCCGGTATGAACGCGTATGCCCGGATAGACTCGGTATGCCTTGGGATACATGCGTATGCCCCGATAGGCTTGGTACGCCCCGATATGCGCACGTGTGCCCCAGTAGGGCTCGGTATGCCCCGGTATGTACGCGTGTGCCCCGATAGGCCCGGTATGCCCCGATATGCACACGTGTGCCCCAATAGGGGTCGGTATGCCCCGGTAGGTACGCGTGTGCCCCGTAATGCACGTTTCGCAGATCTCCCCGCATGTCCCGCCCCTATATGTAATACTTACTTACTTACTTACTTTCTTTCTTGCTTGCTTGCTTGCTTGCAATGGTTGGGAGTGCCCGGCATGCCCCGCTGCAGAGACCAAGGGCGCAATGACTTGGCACCGCGGATGCCGGGACTCCGGCACTTCCCGTGGCACTGATGGTTGGTTCCAAAGACAAAAGGCCGTGCAAGGCCACCGCACCGCGGATGATTTTGCTCGTGCTGGCGCCGTTGTGTGGCCAAAGAACATGCGCGAATGCTCGTGTCGGAAGGGTTGGTGTCCTGGCCCCGCGGGTGTCACGAATGCTCGGTTGCGAAGACCATGGGACCAGAGCCATGGCACGTCGGATGATGGCTCCAGCTGGCGCCCCGGCACTTTCTGTGGCATTGATGCTCGGTTTCAAAGACAAACGTGCGCAGTGCCAGGGGACCGCGGATGACTGCTCGTGCTGGCCCCGTTGGGCGGCATTGATGGTCGGTTGCAAAGAAAATGCGCGATTGCTCGTGTCGGGGCCCGGCAAGCCAAGGCCAAGCGAGCCATGGCACGTCGGATGATGGCTCCAGCTGGCGCCCCGGCACTTTCTGTGGCATTGATGCTCGGTTTCCAAGACAAACGTGCGCAGGGCCAGGGGACCGCGGATGACTGCTCGTGCTGGCCCCGTTGGGCGGCATTGATGGTCGGTTGCAAAGAAAATGCGCGATTGCTCGTGTCGGGGCCTGGCAAGCCAAGGCCAAGCGAGCCATGGCAACGCGGATGATGGCTCGCTAGTGCTGGCGCCGTGCACAGTGGCCTCGCACACTCGCCCTGCACGCTTCCCTTGCACGCAGCCTTGCACACTAGCCTCGCATGCGAGCCTTGCACCCTAGCCATGCAAACTAGCCTTGCACGGTAGCCATGCACACAAGCCGTGCACATTAGCCATGCGCACAAGCCCCGCACACTAGCCTTGCGCACAACCCTTGCACACAAGCCATGCACTCGAGCAATGCACACAAGCCTTGCACTCAAGCAATGCACACAAGCCCTGGACACTAGCCTTGCACACGGGCCTGGCACACAAGCCTTGGGCACTAGCCTTGCGCACTAGCGTTCCACATGAGCCTTGCACACTAGCCTTGGACACTAGCCTTGCACACAGGCCTTGCACACTAGGCATGCTTGGGCGAGCTGATCCCGCATCAAGTCGACGGGTCTAGGCATTCTTGGGCGCAGATCCCGCATCGTCTCGTCGCGTCTGGGCGCAAACACGTCGCGTCTCGTTGCGTCTTCAGAAGTCGTCGCTAACAGCACCTTTGGTTGCCACTGGTGGTTAGGCTGGTTGGTTGCGCAAACCCTATAGGAGGGTGGCATGCTGGTGGGCGTTTTTGCCCGGATAGGCACTAGAATGTGCAGATTTTGGGCGTTTTTGCCTGGATAGGCTAAGGAATGGGCATGCTTTGGGCGTTTTTGCCCGGATAGGCACCGGAATGCTTGGCCTTGGCTTGTCCTAGCAAGGCATTGCTGGGTTGGGCTCCCTTGGCCTTTTGGGCGCCTTGGACGATGTCTTGCGAAGACCATGGGCACAAGGCCATGGCATATGGTGAGGAAAGGACCACGGTTGCCAAGGTTAGGCACCGGAATGCTTGGCCTTGGCTTGCCAAAGCAGGGCATTGCTGGGTTGGGCTCCCTTGGCCTTCCGGGCGCCTTGGACACTGTCTTGGGAAGACCATGGGCACAAGGCCATGGCATATGGTGGGGAATGGACCACGGTTGCCAAGGCTAGGCATATAGAGAGGAATTGCATTTTTGCCCGGATAGGCACCGGAATGCTTGGCCTTGGCTTGCCATAGCAGGGCATTGCTGGGTTGGGCTCCCTTGGCCTTCCGGGGGCCTTGGACGCTGTCTTGGGAAGACCATGGGCACAAGGCCATGGCATATAGTGAGGAATGGACCACGGTTGGCAAGGCTAGGCATATAGAGAGGAATGGACCACGGTTGCCAAGGTTGCGCAAGTTTTGGGCATTTTTTGCCCGGATATGCCCAAGTATGCCCCGATAGGCCCGTTACGCCCCGGTATGAACGCGTATGCCCGGATAGACTCGGTATGCCTTGGGATACATGCGTATGCCCCGATAGGCTTGGTACGCCCCGATATGCGCACGTGTGCCCCAGTAGGGCTCGGTATGCCCCGGTATGTACGCGTGTGCCCCGATAGGCCCGGTATGCCCCGATATGCACACGTGTGCCCCAATAGGGGTCGGTATGCCCCGGTAGGTACGCGTGTGCCCCGTAATGCACGTTTCGCAGATCTCCCCGCATGTCCCGCCCCTATATGTAATACTTACTTACTTACTTACTTTCTTTCTTGCTTGCTTGCTTGCTTGCAATGGTTGGGAGTGCCCGGCATGCCCCGCTGCAGAGACCAAGGGCGCAATGACTTGGCACCGCGGATGCCGGGACTCCGGCACTTCCCGTGGCACTGATGGTTGGTTCCAAAGACAAAAGGCCGTGCAAGGCCACCGCACCGCGGATGATTTTGCTCGTGCTGGCGCCGTTGTGTGGCCAAAGAACATGCGCGAATGCTCGTGTCGGAAGGGTTGGTGTCCTGGCCCCGCGGGTGTCACGAATGCTCGGTTGCGAAGACCATGGGACCAGAGCCATGGCACGTCGGATGATGGCTCCAGCTGGCGCCCCGGCACTTTCTGTGGCATTGATGCTCGGTTTCAAAGACAAACGTGCGCAGGGCCAGGGGACCGCGGATGACTGCTCGTGCTGGCCCCGTTGGGCGGCATTGATGGTCGGTTGCAAAGAAAATGCGCGATTGCTCGTGTCGGGGCCTGGCAAGCCAAGGCCAAGCGAGCCATGGCAACGCGGATGATGGCTCCAGCTGGCGCCCCGGCACTTTCTGTGGCATTGATGCTCGGTTTCGAAGACAAACGTGCGCAGGGCCAGGGGACCGCGGAGGACTGCTCGTGCTGGCCCCGTTGGGCGGCATTGATGGTGTGTTGCAGAGAGCATGTGCGATTGCAAGTGTCGGCCGGGTTTGGGTTCCCTTGGGCTTTCGGGTGCCTTGGACGCTGTCTTGCGAAGACCATGGGCACAAGGCCCCGTCCTGGCCCCTTGTTCGATTCGCTCTCGTCTTGCGCTTGCTTCCAAGGTCCTCCATGACCTTCCCCATGGCCTTGCTAGATCCCCCCCATGACGCATGACCTCTGTCCGTTGATTGGTTTTGAGTGCACACCATGCCCGGCTTGGCACCGTGTTGTCGCGTGAGTGGCATTTGGATCGTGCATGCTGGTGGGCTACCTGCCAATGCGCACAAGCCTTGCACACTAGCCTTGCGCACGAGCCTTGCACAAAAGCCTTGGACACAAGCCTTGCGCACAAGCCATGCGCACAAGCCTTGGACGCTAGCCTTGCACACAAGCCATGCATACAAGCCTTGCTCACAAGCCTTGGGCACTGGCCCATCGCAGTAGCCTTGCACACAAGCCTTGCGCACTAGCTTTGGGCACGAGCCTTGCGCACTTGCCTTGGGCACTAGCCTTGCACACAACCCTTGGGAACTAGCCTTGCGCACCAGCCTTGCCCACAAGCCTTGCACACCAGCCTTGCACACTAGCCTTGCATACAAGCCTTGCACACTAGCCTTGCACACAGGCCATGCTCACTAGCCTTGGGCACTAGCCTTGCACACAGACCTTGGGCAATAGCCTTGCGCACTAGCCTTGCCCACGAGCCTTGCACACTAGCCTTGCACGCAGGCCTTGCACGCTAGGCATGCTTGGGCCAGCAGCTCCCGCATCAAGTCGGCGGGTGTAGGCACGGTTGGGCGCAGATCCCGCATCGCCTCGTCGCGTCTGGGCGCAAACCCGTCGCGTCTCGTTGCGTCTTCAGAAGTCGTCGCTAACAGCACCTTTGGTTGCCACTGGTGGTTAGGCGGGTTGGTTGCGCAAACCCTATAGGAGGGTGGCATGCTGCGGGGCGCTGGAATGCGCAGGCTTAGGGCGTTTTTGCCCGGATAGGCACTGGAATGTGCTGGTTTTGGGCGTTTTTGCCTGGATAGGCTAAG
>NW_027518715.1:145000-150000 GCF_043159265.1 Tasmannia lanceolata
AGAGACCAAGGGCGCAATGACTTGGCACCGCGGATGCCGGGACTCCGGCACTTCCCGTGGCACTGATGGTTGGTTCCAAAGACAAAAGGCCGTGCAAGGCCACCGCACCGCGGATGATTTTGCTCGTGCTGGCGCCGTTGTGTGGCCAAAGAACATGCGCGAATGCTCGTGTCGGAAGGGTTGGTGTCCTGGCCCCGCGGGTGTCACGAATGCTCGGTTGCGAAGACCATGGGACCAGAGCCATGGCACGTCGGATGATGGCTCCAGCTGGCGCCCCGGCACTTTCTGTGGCATTGATGCTCGGTTTCAAAGACAAACGTGCGCAGTGCCAGGGGACCGCGGATGACTGCTCGTGCTGGCCCCGTTGGGCGGCATTGATGGTCGGTTGCAAAGAAAATGCGCGATTGCTCGTGTCGGGGCCCGGCAAGCCAAGGCCAAGCGAGCCATGGCACGTCGGATGATGGCTCCAGCTGGCGCCCCGGCACTTTCTGTGGCATTGATGCTCGGTTTCAAAGACAAACGTGCGCAGGGCCAGGGGACCGCGGATGACTGCTCGTGCTGGCCCCGTTGGGCGGCATTGATGGTCGGTTGCAAAGAAAATGCGCGATTGCTCGTGTCGGGGCCTGGCAAGCCAAGGCCAAGCGAGCCATGGCAACGCGGATGATGGCTCGCTAGTGCTGGCGCCGTGCACAGTGGCCTCGCACACTCGCCCTGCACGCTTCCCTTGCACGCAGCCTTGCACACTAGCCTCGCATGCGAGCCTTGCACCCTAGCCATGCAAACTAGCCTTGCACGGTAGCCATGCACACAAGCCGTGCACATTAGCCATGCGCACAAGCCCCGCACACTAGCCTTGCGCACAACCCTTGCACACAAGCCATGCACTCGAGCAATGCACACAAGCCTTGCACTCAAGCAATGCACACAAGCCCTGGACACTAGCCTTGCACACGGGCCTGGCACACAAGCCTTGGGCACTAGCCTTGCGCACTAGCGTTCCACATGAGCCTTGCACACTAGCCTTGGACACTAGCCTTGCACACAGGCCTTGCACACTAGGCATGCTTGGGCGAGCTGATCCCGCATCAAGTCGACGGGTCTAGGCATTCTTGGGCGCAGATCCCGCATCGTCTCGTCGCGTCTGGGCGCAAACACGTCGCGTCTCGTTGCGTCTTCAGAAGTCGTCGCTAACAGCACCTTTGGTTGCCACTGGTGGTTAGGCTGGTTGGTTGCGCAAACCCTATAGGAGGGTGGCATGCTGGTGGGCGTTTTTGCCCGGATAGGCACTAGAATGTGCAGATTTTGGGCGTTTTTGCCTGGATAGGCTAAGGAATGGGCATGCTTTGGGCGTTTTTGCCCGGATAGGCACCGGAATGCTTGGCCTTGGCTTGTCCTAGCAAGGCATTGCTGGGTTGGGCTCCCTTGGCCTTTTGGGCGCCTTGGACGATGTCTTGCGAAGACCATGGGCACAAGGCCATGGCATATGGTGAGGAAAGGACCACGGTTGCCAAGGTTAGGCACCGGAATGCTTGGCCTTGGCTTGCCAAAGCAGGGCATTGCTGGGTTGGGCTCCCTTGGCCTTCCGGGCGCCTTGGACACTGTCTTGGGAAGACCATGGGCACAAGGCCATGGCATATGGTGGGGAATGGACCACGGTTGCCAAGGCTAGGCATATAGAGAGGAATTGCATTTTTGCCCGGATAGGCACCGGAATGCTTGGCCTTGGCTTGCCATAGCAGGGCATTGCTGGGTTGGGCTCCCTTGGCCTTCCGGGGGCCTTGGACGCTGTCTTGGGAAGACCATGGGCACAAGGCCATGGCATATAGTGAGGAATGGACCACGGTTGGCAAGGCTAGGCATATAGAGAGGAATGGACCACGGTTGCCAAGGTTGCGCAAGTTTTGGGCATTTTTTGCCCGGATATGCCCAAGTATGCCCCGATAGGCCCGTTACGCCCCGGTATGAACGCGTATGCCCGGATAGACTCGGTATGCCTTGGGATACATGCGTATGCCCCGATAGGCTTGGTACGCCCCGATATGCGCACGTGTGCCCCAGTAGGGCTCGGTATGCCCCGGTATGTACGCGTGTGCCCCGATAGGCCCGGTATGCCCCGATATGCACACGTGTGCCCCAATAGGGGTCGGTATGCCCCGGTAGGTACGCGTGTGCCCCGTAATGCACGTTTCGCAGATCTCCCCGCATGTCCCGCCCCTATATGTAATACTTACTTACTTACTTACTTTCTTTCTTGCTTGCTTGCTTGCTTGCAATGGTTGGGAGTGCCCGGCATGCCCCGCTGCAGAGACCAAGGGCGCAATGACTTGGCACCGCGGATGCCGGGACTCCGGCACTTCCCGTGGCACTGATGGTTGGTTCCAAAGACAAAAGGCCGTGCAAGGCCACCGCACCGCGGATGATTTTGCTCGTGCTGGCGCCGTTGTGTGGCCAAAGAACATGCGCGAATGCTCGTGTCGGAAGGGTTGGTGTCCTGGCCCCGCGGGTGTCACGAATGCTCGGTTGCGAAGACCATGGGACCAGAGCCATGGCACGTCGGATGATGGCTCCAGCTGGCGCCCCGGCACTTTCTGTGGCATTGATGCTCGGTTTCAAAGACAAACGTGCGCAGGGCCAGGGGACCGCGGATGACTGCTCGTGCTGGCCCCGTTGGGCGGCATTGATGGTCGGTTGCAAAGAAAATGCGCGATTGCTCGTGTCGGGGCCCGGCAAGCCAAGGCCAAGCGAGCCATGGCACGTCGGATGATGGCTCCAGCTGGCGCCCCGGCACTTTCTGTGGCATTGATGCTCGGTTTCCAAGACAAACGTGCGCAGGGCCAGGGGACCGCGGATGACTGCTCGTGCTGGCCCCGTTGGGCGGCATTGATGGTCGGTTGCAAAGAAAATGCGCGATTGCTCGTGTCGGGGCCTGGCAAGCCAAGGCCAAGCGAGCCATGGCAACGCGGATGATGGCTCGCTAGTGCTGGCGCCGTGCACAGTGGCCTCGCACACTCGCCCTGCACGCTTCCCTTGCACGCAGCCTTGCACACTAGCCTCGCATGCGAGCCTTGCACCCTAGCCATGCAAACTAGCCTTGCACGGTAGCCATGCACACAAGCCGTGCACATTAGCCATGCGCACAAGCCCCGCACACTAGCCTTGCGCACAACCCTTGCACACAAGCCATGCACTCGAGCAATGCACACAAGCCTTGCACTCAAGCAATGCACACAAGCCCTGGACACTAGCCTTGCACACGGGCCTGGCACACAAGCCTTGGGCACTAGCCTTGCGCACTAGCGTTCCACATGAGCCTTGCACACTAGCCTTGGACACTAGCCTTGCACACAGGCCTTGCACACTAGGCATGCTTGGGCGAGCTGATCCCGCATCAAGTCGACGGGTCTAGGCATTCTTGGGCGCAGATCCCGCATCGTCTCGTCGCGTCTGGGCGCAAACACGTCGCGTCTCGTTGCGTCTTCAGAAGTCGTCGCTAACAGCACCTTTGGTTGCCACTGGTGGTTAGGCTGGTTGGTTGCGCAAACCCTATAGGAGGGTGGCATGCTGGTGGGCGTTTTTGCCCGGATAGGCACTAGAATGTGCAGATTTTGGGCGTTTTTGCCTGGATAGGCTAAGGAATGGGCATGCTTTGGGCGTTTTTGCCCGGATAGGCACCGGAATGCTTGGCCTTGGCTTGTCCTAGCAAGGCATTGCTGGGTTGGGCTCCCTTGGCCTTTTGGGCGCCTTGGACGATGTCTTGCGAAGACCATGGGCACAAGGCCATGGCATATGGTGAGGAAAGGACCACGGTTGCCAAGGTTAGGCACCGGAATGCTTGGCCTTGGCTTGCCAAAGCAGGGCATTGCTGGGTTGGGCTCCCTTGGCCTTCCGGGCGCCTTGGACACTGTCTTGGGAAGACCATGGGCACAAGGCCATGGCATATGGTGGGGAATGGACCACGGTTGCCAAGGCTAGGCATATAGAGAGGAATTGCATTTTTGCCCGGATAGGCACCGGAATGCTTGGCCTTGGCTTGCCATAGCAGGGCATTGCTGGGTTGGGCTCCCTTGGCCTTCCGGGGGCCTTGGACGCTGTCTTGGGAAGACCATGGGCACAAGGCCATGGCATATAGTGAGGAATGGACCACGGTTGGCAAGGCTAGGCATATAGAGAGGAATGGACCACGGTTGCCAAGGTTGCGCAAGTTTTGGGCATTTTTTGCCCGGATATGCCCAAGTATGCCCCGATAGGCCCGTTACGCCCCGGTATGAACGCGTATGCCCGGATAGACTCGGTATGCCTTGGGATACATGCGTATGCCCCGATAGGCTTGGTACGCCCCGATATGCGCACGTGTGCCCCAGTAGGGCTCGGTATGCCCCGGTATGTACGCGTGTGCCCCGATAGGCCCGGTATGCCCCGATATGCACACGTGTGCCCCAATAGGGGTCGGTATGCCCCGGTAGGTACGCGTGTGCCCCGTAATGCACGTTTCGCAGATCTCCCCGCATGTCCCGCCCCTATATGTAATACTTACTTACTTACTTACTTTCTTTCTTGCTTGCTTGCTTGCTTGCAATGGTTGGGAGTGCCCGGCATGCCCCGCTGCAGAGACCAAGGGCGCAATGACTTGGCACCGCGGATGCCGGGACTCCGGCACTTCCCGTGGCACTGATGGTTGGTTCCAAAGACAAAAGGCCGTGCAAGGCCACCACACCGCGGATGATTTTGCTCGTGCTGGCGCCGTTGTGTGGCCAAAGAACATGCGCGAATGCTCGTGTCGGAAGGGTTGGTGTCCTGGCCCCGCGGGTGTCACGAATGCTCGGTTGCGAAGACCATGGGACCAGAGCCATGGCACGTCGGATGATGGCTCCAGCTGGCGCCCCGGCACTTTCTGTGGCATTGATGCTCGGTTTCAAAGACAAACGTGCGCAGGGCCAGGGGACCGCGGATGACTGCTCGTGCTGGCCCCGTTGGGCGGCATTGATGGTCGGTTGCAAAGA
>NW_027518715.1:160000-167500 GCF_043159265.1 Tasmannia lanceolata
AGACCATGGGCACAAGGCCATGGCATATGGTGGGGAATGGACCACGGTTGCCAAGGCTAGGCATATAGAGAGGAATCGCATTTTTGCCCGGATAGGCACCGGAATGCTTGGCCTTGGCTTGCCATAGCAGGGCATTGCTGGGTTGGGCTCCCTTGGCCTTCCGGGGGCCTTGGACGCTGTCTTGGGAAGACCATGGGCACAAGGCCATGGCATATAGTGAGGAATGGACCACGGTTGGCAAGGCTAGGCATATAGAGAGGAATGGACCACGGTTGCCAAGGTTGCGCAAGTTTTGGGCATTTTTTGCCCGGATATGCCCAAGTATGCCCCGATAGGCCCGTTACGCCCCGGTATGAACGCGTATGCCCGGATAGACTCGGTATGCCTTGGGATACATGCGTATGCCCCGATAGGCTTGGTACGCCCCGATATGCGCACGTGTGCCCCAGTAGGGCTCGGTATGCCCCGGTATGTACGCGTGTGCCCCGATAGGCCCGGTATGCCCCGATATGCACACGTGTGCCCCAATAGGGGTCGGTATGCCCCGGTAGGTACGCGTGTGCCCCGTAATGCACGTTTCGCAGATCTCCCCGCATGTCCCGCCCCTATATGTAATACTTACTTACTTACTTACTTTCTTTCTTGCTTGCTTGCTTGCTTGCAATGGTTGGGAGTGCCCGGCATGCCCCGCTGCAGAGACCAAGGGCGCAATGACTTGGCACCGCGGATGCCGGGACTCCGGCACTTCCCGTGGCACTGATGGTTGGTTCCAAAGACAAAAGGCCGTGCAAGGCCACCGCACCGCGGATGATTTTGCTCGTGCTGGCGCCGTTGTGTGGCCAAAGAACATGCGCGAATGCTCGTGTCGGAAGGGTTGGTGTCCTGGCCCCGCGGGTGTCACGAATGCTCGGTTGCGAAGACCATGGGACCAGAGCCATGGCACGTCGGATGATGGCTCCAGCTGGCGCCCCGGCACTTTCTGTGGCATTGATGCTCGGTTTCAAAGACAAACGTGCGCAGTGCCAGGGGACCGCGGATGACTGCTCGTGCTGGCCCCGTTGGGCGGCATTGATGGTCGGTTGCAAATAAAATGCGCGATTGCTCGTGTCGGGGCCCGGCAAGCCAAGGCCAAGCGAGCCATGGCACGTCGGATGATGGCTCCAGCTGGCGCCCCGGCACTTTCTGTGGCATTGATGCTCGGTTTCAAAGACAAACGTGCGCAGGGCCAGGGGACCGCGGATGACTGCTCGTGCTGGCCCCGTTGGGCGGCATTGATGGTCGGTTGCAAAGAAAATGCGCGATTGCTCGTGTCGGGGCCTGGCAAGCCAAGGCCAAGCGAGCCATGGCAACGCGGATGATGGCTCGCTAGTGCTGGCGCCGTGCACAGTGGCCTCGCACACTCGCCCTGCACGCTTCCCTTGCACGCAGCCTTGCACACTAGCCTCGCATGCGAGCCTTGCACCCTAGCCATGCAAACTAGCCTTGCACGGTAGCCATGCACACAAGCCGTGCACATTAGCCATGCGCACAAGCCCCGCACACTAGCCTTGCGCACAACCCTTGCACACAAGCCATGCACTCGAGCAATGCACACAAGCCTTGCACTCAAGCAATGCACACAAGCCCTGGACACTAGCCTTGCACACGGGCCTGGCACACAAGCCTTGGGCACTAGCCTTGCGCACTAGCGTTCCACATGAGCCTTGCACACTAGCCTTGGACACTAGCCTTGCACACAGGCCTTGCACACTAGGCATGCTTGGGCGAGCTGATCCCGCATCAAGTCGACGGGTCTAGGCATTCTTGGGCGCAGATCCCGCATCGTCTCGTCGCGTCTGGGCGCAAACACGTCGCGTCTCGTTGCGTCTTCAGAAGTCGTCGCTAACAGCACCTTTGGTTGCCACTGGTGGTTAGGCTGGTTGGTTGCGCAAACCCTATAGGAGGGTGGCATGCTGGTGGGCGTTTTTGCCCGGATAGGCACTAGAATGTGCAGATTTTGGGCGTTTTTGCCTGGATAGGCTAAGGAATGGGCATGCTTTGGGCGTTTTTGCCCGGATAGGCACCGGAATGCTTGGCCTTGGCTTGTCCTAGCAAGGCATTGCTGGGTTGGGCTCCCTTGGCCTTTTGGGCGCCTTGGACGATGTCTTGCGAAGACCATGGGCACAAGGCCATGGCATATGGTGAGGAAAGGACCACGGTTGCCAAGGTTAGGCACCGGAATGCTTGGCCTTGGCTTGCCAAAGCAGGGCATTGCTGGGTTGGGCTCCCTTGGCCTTCCGGGCGCCTTGGACACTGTCTTGGGAAGACCATGGGCACAAGGCCATGGCATATGGTGGGGAATGGACCACGGTTGCCAAGGCTAGGCATATAGAGAGGAATTGCATTTTTGCCCGGATAGGCACCGGAATGCTTGGCCTTGGCTTGCCATAGCAGGGCATTGCTGGGTTGGGCTCCCTTGGCCTTCCGGGGGCCTTGGACGCTGTCTTGGGAAGACCATGGGCACAAGGCCATGGCATATAGTGAGGAATGGACCACGGTTGGCAAGGCTAGGCATATAGAGAGGAATGGACCACGGTTGCCAAGGTTGCGCAAGTTTTGGGCATTTTTTGCCCGGATATGCCCAAGTATGCCCCGATAGGCCCGTTACGCCCCGGTATGAACGCGTATGCCCGGATAGACTCGGTATGCCTTGGGATACATGCGCATGCCCCGATAGGCTTGGTACGCCCCGATATGCGCACGTGTGCCCCAGTAGGGCTCGGTATGCCCCGGTATGTACGCGTGTGCCCCGATAGGCCCGGTATGCCCCGATATGCACACGTGTGCCCCAATAGGGGTCGGTATGCCCCGGTAGGTACGCGTGTGCCCCGTAATGCACGTTTCGCAGATCTCCCCGCATGTCCCGCCCCTATATGTAATACTTACTTACTTACTTACTTTCTTTCTTGCTTGCTTGCTTGCTTGCAATGGTTGGGAGTGCCCGGCATGCCCCGCTGCAGAGACCAAGGGCGCAATGACTTGGCACCGCGGATGCCGGGACTCCGGCACTTCCCGTGGCACTGATGGTTGGTTCCAAAGACAAAAGGCCGTGCAAGGCCACCGCACCGCGGATGATTTTGCTCGTGCTGGCGCCGTTGTGTGGCCAAAGAACATGCGCGAATGCTCGTGTCGGAAGGGTTGGTGTCCTGGCCCCGCGGGTGTCACGAATGCTCGGTTGCGAAGACCATGGGACCAGAGCCATGGCACGTCGGATGATGGCTCCAGCTGGCGCCCCGGCACTTTCTGTGGCATTGATGCTCGGTTTCAAAGACAAACGTGCGCAGGGCCAGGGGACCGCGGATGACTGCTCGTGCTGGCCCCGTTGGGCAGCATTGATGGTCGGTTGCAAAGAAAATGCGCGATTGCTCGTGTCGGGGCCCGGCAAGCCAAGGCCAAGCGAGCCATGGCACGTCGGATGATGGCTCCAGCTGGCGCCCCGGCACTTTCTGTGGCATTGATGCTCGGTTTCAAAGACAAACGTGCGCAGGGCCAGGGGACCGCGGATGACTGCTCGTGCTGGCCCCGTTGGGCGGCATTGATGGTCGGTTGCAAAGAAAATGCGCGATTGCTCGTGTCGGGGCCCGGCAAGCCAAGGCCAAGCGAGCCATGGCACGTCGGATGATGGCTCCAGCTGGCGCCCCGGCACTTTCTGTGGCATTGATGCTCGGTTTCCAAGACAAACGTGCGCAGGGCCAGGGGACCGCGGATGACTGCTCGTGCTGGCCCCGTTGGGCGGCATTGATGGTCGGTTGCAAAGAAAATGCGCGATTGCTCGTGTCGGGGCCTGGCAAGCCAAGGCCAAGCGAGCCATGGCAACGCGGATGATGGCTCGCTAGTGCTGGCGCCGTGCACAGTGGCCTCGCACACTCGCCCTGCACGCTTCCCTTGCACGCAGCCTTGCACACTAGCCTCGCATGCGAGCCTTGCACCCTAGCCATGCAAACTAGCCTTGCACGGTAGCCATGCACACAAGCCGTGCACATTAGCCATGCGCACAAGCCCCGCACACTAGCCTTGCGCACAACCCTTGCACACAAGCCATGCACTCGAGCAATGCACACAAGCCTTGCACTCAAGCAATGCACACAAGCCCTGGACACTAGCCTTGCACACGGGCCTGGCACACAAGCCTTGGGCACTAGCCTTGCGCACTAGCGTTCCACATGAGCCTTGCACACTAGCCTTGGACACTAGCCTTGCACACAGGCCTTGCACACTAGGCATGCTTGGGCGAGCTGATCCCGCATCAAGTCGACGGGTCTAGGCATTCTTGGGCGCAGATCCCGCATCGTCTCGTCGCGTCTGGGCGCAAACACGTCGCGTCTCGTTGCGTCTTCAGAAGTCGTCGCTAACAGCACCTTTGGTTGCCACTGGTGGTTAGGCTGGTTGGTTGCGCAAACCCTATAGGAGGGTGGCATGCTGGTGGGCGTTTTTGCCCGGATAGGCACTAGAATGTGCAGATTTTGGGCGTTTTTGCCTGGATAGGCTAAGGAATGGGCATGCTTTGGGCGTTTTTGCCCGGATAGGCACCGGAATGCTTGGCCTTGGCTTGTCCTAGCAAGGCATTGCTGGGTTGGGCTCCCTTGGCCTTTTGGGCGCCTTGGACGATGTCTTGCGAAGACCATGGGCACAAGGCCATGGCATATGGTGAGGAAAGGACCACGGTTGCCAAGGTTAGGCACCGGAATGCTTGGCCTTGGCTTGCCAAAGCAGGGCATTGCTGGGTTGGGCTCCCTTGGCCTTCCGGGCGCCTTGGACACTGTCTTGGGAAGACCATGGGCACAAGGCCATGGCATATGGTGGGGAATGGACCACGGTTGCCAAGGCTAGGCATATAGAGAGGAATTGCATTTTTGCCCGGATAGGCACCGGAATGCTTGCCATAGCAGGGCATTGCTGGGTTGGGCTCCCTTGGCCTTCCGGGGGCCTTGGACGCTGTCTTGGGAAGACCATGGGCACAAGGCCATGGCATATAGTGAGGAATGGACCACGGTTGGCAAGGCTAGGCATATAGAGAGGAATGGACCACGGTTGCCAAGGTTGCGCAAGTTTTGGGCATTTTTTGCCCGGATATGCCCAAGTATGCCCCGATAGGCCCGTTACGCCCCGGTATGAACGCGTATGCCCGGATAGACTCGGTATGCCTTGGGATACATGCGTATGCCCCGATAGGCTTGGTACGCCCCGATATGCGCACGTGTGCCCCAGTAGGGCTCGGTATGCCCCGGTATGTACGCGTGTGCCCCGATAGGCCCGGTATGCCCCGATATGCACACGTGTGCCCCAATAGGGGTCGGTATGCCCCGGTAGGTACGCGTGTGCCCCGTAATGCACGTTTCGCAGATCTCCCCGCATGTCCCGCCCCTATATGTAATACTTACTTACTTACTTACTTTCTTTCTTGCTTGCTTGCTTGCTTGCAATGGTTGGGAGTGCCCGGCATGCCCCGCTGCAGAGACCAAGGGCGCAATGACTTGGCACCGCGGATGCCGGGACTCCGGCACTTCCCGTGGCACTGATGGTTGGTTCCAAAGACAAAAGGCCGTGCAAGGCCACCGCACCGCGGATGATTTTGCTCGTGCTGGCGCCGTTGTGTGGCCAAAGAACATGCGCGAATGCTCGTGTCGGAAGGGTTGGTGTCCTGGCCCCGCGGGTGTCACGAATGCTCGGTTGCGAAGACCATGGGACCAGAGCCATGGCACGTCGGATGATGGCTCCAGCTGGCGCCCCGGCACTTTCTGTGGCATTGATGCTCGGTTTCAAAGACAAACGTGCGCAGGGCCAGGGGACCGCGGATGACTGCTCGTGCTGGCCCCGTTGGGCGGCATTGATGGTCGGTTGCAAAGAAAATGCGCGATTGCTCGTGTCGGGGCCTGGCAAGCCAAGGCCAAGCGAGCCATGGCAACGCGGATGATGGCTCCAGCTGGCGCCCCGGCACTTTCTGTGGCATTGATGCTCGGTTTCGAAGACAAACGTGCGCAGGGCCAGGGGACCGCGGAGGACTGCTCGTGCTGGCCCCGTTGGGCGGCATTGATGGTGTGTTGCAGAGAGCATGTGCGATTGCAAGTGTCGGCCGGGTTTGGGTTCCCTTGGGCTTTCGGGTGCCTTGGACGCTGTCTTGCGAAGACCATGGGCACAAGGCCCCGTCCTGGCCCCTTGTTCGATTCGCTCTCGTCTTGCGCTTGCTTCCAAGGTCCTCCATGACCTTCCCCATGGCCTTGCTAGATCCCCCCCATGACGCATGACCTCTGTCCGTTGATTGGTTTTGAGTGCACACCATGCCCGGCTTGGCACCGTGTTGTCGCGTGAGTGGCATTTGGATCGTGCATGCTGGTGGGCTACCTGCCAATGCGCACAAGCCTTGCACACTAGCCTTGCGCACGAGCCTTGCACAAAAGCCTTGGACACAAGCCTTGCGCACAAGCCATGCGCACAAGCCTTGGACGCTAGCCTTGCACACAAGCCATGCATACAAGCCTTGCTCACAAGCCTTGGGCACTGGCCCATCGCAGTAGCCTTGCACACAAGCCTTGCGCACTAGCTTTGGGCACGAGCCTTGCGCACTTGCCTTGGGCACTAGCCTTGCACACAACCCTTGGGAACTAGCCTTGCGCACCAGCCTTGCCCACAAGCCTTGCACACCAGCCTTGCACACTAGCCTTGCATACAAGCCTTGCACACTAGCCTTGCACACAGGCCATGCTCACTAGCCTTGGGCACTAGCCTTGCACACAGACCTTGGGCACTAGCCTTGCGCACTAGCCTTGCCCACGAGCCTTGCACACTAGCCTTGCACGCAGGCCTTGCACGCTAGGCATGCTTGGGCCAGCAGCTCCCGCATCAAGTCGGCGGGTGTAGGCACGGTTGGGCGCAGATCCCGCATCGCCTCGTCGCGTCTGGGCGCAAACCCGTCGCGTCTCGTTGCGTCTTCAGAAGTCGTCGCTAACAGCACCTTTGGTTGCCACTGGTGGTTAGGCGGGTTGGTTGCGCAAACCCTATAGGAGGGTGGCATGCTGCGGGGCGCTGGAATGCGCAGGCTTAGGGCGTTTTTGCCCGGATAGGCACTGGAATGTGCTGGTTTTGGGCGTTTTTGCCTGGATAGGCTAAGGAATGGGCATGCTTTGGGCGTTTTCCCCGGATAGGCACTGGAATGGGCTGGTTTTGGGCGTTTTTGCCTGGATAGGCTAACGAATGGGGCATGCTTTGGGCGTTTTTGCCCGGGTAGGCACTGGAATGCCTGGCCTTGGCTGGGCATTGCTGGGTTGGGCTCCCTTGGCCTTTCAGGCGCCTTGGATGCTGTCTTGTGAAGACCATGGGCACAAGGCCATGGCATATAGTGGGGAATGGACCATGGTTGCCAAGGTTAGGCAATATAGAGGGCGGTGGGCGAGTAGGCCATGGCGTCACTTGTTTGCCCGTGTTTGCTCCCTTTGTGCGTTGTTTGGTTTTGGGAGCACACCT
>NW_027518715.1:177500-180000 GCF_043159265.1 Tasmannia lanceolata
AAGCCATGCACTCGAGCAATGCACACAAGCCTTGCACTCAAGCAATGCACACAAGCCCTGGACACTAGCCTTGCACACGGGCCTGGCACACAAGCCTTGGGCACTAGCCTTGCGCACTAGCGTTCCACATGAGCCTTGCACACTAGCCTTGGACACTAGCCTTGCACACAGGCCTTGCACACTAGGCATGCTTGGGCGAGCTGATCCCGCATCAAGTCGACGGGTCTAGGCATTCTTGGGCGCAGATCCCGCATCGTCTCGTCGCGTCTGGGCGCAAACACGTCGCGTCTCGTTGCGTCTTCAGAAGTCGTCGCTAACAGCACCTTTGGTTGCCACTGGTGGTTAGGCTGGTTGGTTGCGCAAACCCTATAGGAGGGTGGCATGCTGGTGGGCGTTTTTGCCCGGATAGGCACTAGAATGTGCAGATTTTGGGCGTTTTTGCCTGGATAGGCTAAGGAATGGGCATGCTTTGGGCGTTTTTGCCCGGATAGGCACCGGAATGCTTGGCCTTGGCTTGTCCTAGCAAGGCATTGCTGGGTTGGGCTCCCTTGGCCTTTTGGGCGCCTTGGACGATGTCTTGCGAAGACCATGGGCACAAGGCCATGGCATATGGTGAGGAAAGGACCACGGTTGCCAAGGTTAGGCACCGGAATGCTTGGCCTTGGCTTGCCAAAGCAGGGCATTGCTGGGTTGGGCTCCCTTGGCCTTCCGGGCGCCTTGGACACTGTCTTGGGAAGACCATGGGCACAAGGCCATGGCATATGGTGGGGAATGGACCACGGTTGCCAAGGCTAGGCATATAGAGAGGAATTGCATTTTTGCCCGGATAGGCACCGGAATGCTTGGCCTTGGCTTGCCATAGCAGGGCATTGCTGGGTTGGGCTCCCTTGGCCTTCCGGGGGCCTTGGACGCTGTCTTGGGAAGACCATGGGCACAAGGCCATGGCATATAGTGAGGAATGGACCACGGTTGGCAAGGCTAGGCATATAGAGAGGAATGGACCACGGTTGCCAAGGTTGCGCAAGTTTTGGGCATTTTTTGCCCGGATATGCCCAAGTATGCCCCGATAGGCCCGTTACGCCCCGGTATGAACGCGTATGCCCGGATAGACTCGGTATGCCTTGGGATACATGCGTATGCCCCGATAGGCTTGGTACGCCCCGATATGCGCACGTGTGCCCCAGTAGGGCTCGGTATGCCCCGGTATGTACGCGTGTGCCCCGATAGGCCCGGTATGCCCCGATATGCACACGTGTGCCCCAATAGGGGTCGGTATGCCCCGGTAGGTACGCGTGTGCCCCGTAATGCACGTTTCGCAGATCTCCCCGCATGTCCCGCCCCTATATGTAATACTTACTTACTTACTTACTTTCTTTCTTGCTTGCTTGCTTGCTTGCAATGGTTGGGAGTGCCCGGCATGCCCCGCTGCAGAGACCAAGGGCGCAATGACTTGGCACCGCGGATGCCGGGACTCCGGCACTTCCCGTGGCACTGATGGTTGGTTCCAAAGACAAAAGGCCGTGCAAGGCCACCGCACCGCGGATGATTTTGCTCGTGCTGGCGCCGTTGTGTGGCCAAAGAACATGCGCGAATGCTCGTGTCGGAAGGGTTGGTGTCCTGGCCCCGCGGGTGTCACGAATGCTCGGTTGCGAAGACCATGGGACCAGAGCCATGGCACGTCGGATGATGGCTCCAGCTGGCGCCCCGGCACTTTCTGTGGCATTGATGCTCGGTTTCAAAGACAAACGTGCGCAGGGCCAGGGGACCGCGGATGACTGCTCGTGCTGGCCCCGTTGGGCGGCATTGATGGTCGGTTGCAAAGAAAATGCGCGATTGCTCGTGTCGGGGCCTGGCAAGCCAAGGCCAAGCGAGCCATGGCAACGCGGATGATGGCTCCAGCTGGCGCCCCGGCACTTTCTGTGGCATTGATGCTCGGTTTCGAAGACAAACGTGCGCAGGGCCAGGGGACCGCGGAGGACTGCTCGTGCTGGCCCCGTTGGGCGGCATTGATGGTGTGTTGCAGAGAGCATGTGCGATTGCAAGTGTCGGCCGGGTTTGGGTTCCCTTGGGCTTTCGGGTGCCTTGGACGCTGTCTTGCGAAGACCATGGGCACAAGGCCCCGTCCTGGCCCCTTGTTCGATTCGCTCTCGTCTTGCGCTTGCTTCCAAGGTCCTCCATGACCTTCCCCATGGCCTTGCTAGATCCCCCCCATGACGCATGACCTCTGTCCGTTGATTGGTTTTGAGTGCACACCATGCCCGGCTTGGCACCGTGTTGTCGCGTGAGTGGCATTTGGATCGTGCATGCTGGTGGGCTACCTGCCAATGCGCACAAGCCTTGCACACTAGCCTTGCGCACGAGCCTTGCACAAAAGCCTTGGACACAAGCCTTGCGCACAAGCCATGCGCACAAGCCTTGGACGCTAGCCTTGCACACAAGCCATGCATACAAGCCTTGCTCACAAGCCTTGGGCACTGGCCCATCGCAGTAGCCTTGCACA
>NW_027518715.1:190000-197500 GCF_043159265.1 Tasmannia lanceolata
ACCGGAATGCTTGGCCTTGGCTTGCCATAGCAGGGCATTGCTGGGTTGGGCTCCCTTGGCCTTCCGGGGGCCTTGGACGCTGTCTTGGGAAGACCATGGGCACAAGGCCATGGCATATAGTGAGGAATGGACCACGGTTGGCAAGGCTAGGCATATAGAGAGGAATGGACCACGGTTGCCAAGGTTGCGCAAGTTTTGGGCATTTTTTGCCCGGATATGCCCAAGTATGCCCCGATAGGCCCGTTACGCCCCGGTATGAACGCGTATGCCCGGATAGACTCGGTATGCCTTGGGATACATGCGTATGCCCCGATAGGCTTGGTACGCCCCGATATGCGCACGTGTGCCCCAGTAGGGCTCGGTATGCCCCGGTATGTACGCGTGTGCCCCGATAGGCCCGGTATGCCCCGATATGCACACGTGTGCCCCAATAGGGGTCGGTATGCCCCGGTAGGTACGCGTGTGCCCCGTAATGCACGTTTCGCAGATCTCCCCGCATGTCCCGCCCCTATATGTAATACTTACTTACTTACTTACTTTCTTTCTTGCTTGCTTGCTTGCTTGCAATGGTTGGGAGTGCCCGGCATGCCCCGCTGCAGAGACCAAGGGCGCAATGACTTGGCACCGCGGATGCCGGGACTCCGGCACTTCCCGTGGCACTGATGGTTGGTTCCAAAGACAAAAGGCCGTGCAAGGCCACCGCACCGCGGATGATTTTGCTCGTGCTGGCGCCGTTGTGTGGCCAAAGAACATGCGCGAATGCTCGTGTCGGAAGGGTTGGTGTCCTGGCCCCGCGGGTGTCACGAATGCTCGGTTGCGAAGACCATGGGACCAGAGCCATGGCACGTCGGATGATGGCTCCAGCTGGCGCCCCGGCACTTTCTGTGGCATTGATGCTCGGTTTCAAAGACAAACGTGCGCAGTGCCAGGGGACCGCGGATGACTGCTCGTGCTGGCCCCGTTGGGCGGCATTGATGGTCGGTTGCAAAGAAAATGCGCGATTGCTCGTGTCGGGGCCCGGCAAGCCAAGGCCAAGCGAGCCATGGCACGTCGGATGATGGCTCCAGCTGGCGCCCCGGCACTTTCTGTGGCATTGATGCTCGGTTTCAAAGACAAACGTGCGCAGGGCCAGGGGACCGCGGATGACTGCTCGTGCTGGCCCCGTTGGGCGGCATTGATGGTCGGTTGCAAAGAAAATGCGCGATTGCTCGTGTCGGGGCCTGGCAAGCCAAGGCCAAGCGAGCCATGGCAACGCGGATGATGGCTCGCTAGTGCTGGCGCCGTGCACAGTGGCCTCGCACACTCGCCCTGCACGCTTCCCTTGCACGCAGCCTTGCACACTAGCCTCGCATGCGAGCCTTGCACCCTAGCCATGCAAACTAGCCTTGCACGGTAGCCATGCACACAAGCCGTGCACATTAGCCATGCGCACAAGCCCCGCACACTAGCCTTGCGCACAACCCTTGCACACAAGCCATGCACTCGAGCAATGCACACAAGCCTTGCACTCAAGCAATGCACACAAGCCCTGGACACTAGCCTTGCACACGGGCCTGGCACACAAGCCTTGGGCACTAGCCTTGCGCACTAGCGTTCCACATGAGCCTTGCACACTAGCCTTGGACACTAGCCTTGCACACAGGCCTTGCACACTAGGCATGCTTGGGCGAGCTGATCCCGCATCAAGTCGACGGGTCTAGGCATTCTTGGGCGCAGATCCCGCATCGTCTCGTCGCGTCTGGGCGCAAACACGTCGCGTCTCGTTGCGTCTTCAGAAGTCGTCGCTAACAGCACCTTTGGTTGCCACTGGTGGTTAGGCTGGTTGGTTGCGCAAACCCTATAGGAGGGTGGCATGCTGGTGGGCGTTTTTGCCCGGATAGGCACTAGAATGTGCAGATTTTGGGCGTTTTTGCCTGGATAGGCTAAGGAATGGGCATGCTTTGGGCGTTTTTGCCCGGATAGGCACCGGAATGCTTGGCCTTGGCTTGTCCTAGCAAGGCATTGCTGGGTTGGGCTCCCTTGGCCTTTTGGGCGCCTTGGACGATGTCTTGCGAAGACCATGGGCACAAGGCCATGGCATATGGTGAGGAAAGGACCACGGTTGCCAAGGTTAGGCACCGGAATGCTTGGCCTTGGCTTGCCAAAGCAGGGCATTGCTGGGTTGGGCTCCCTTGGCCTTCCGGGCGCCTTGGACACTGTCTTGGGAAGACCATGGGCACAAGGCCATGGCATATGGTGGGGAATGGACCACGGTTGCCAAGGCTAGGCATATAGAGAGGAATTGCATTTTTGCCCGGATAGGCACCGGAATGCTTGCCATAGCAGGGCATTGCTGGGTTGGGCTCCCTTGGCCTTCCGGGGGCCTTGGACGCTGTCTTGGGAAGACCATGGGCACAAGGCCATGGCATATAGTGAGGAATGGACCACGGTTGGCAAGGCTAGGCATATAGAGAGGAATGGACCACGGTTGCCAAGGTTGCGCAAGTTTTGGGCATTTTTTGCCCGGATATGCCCAAGTATGCCCCGATAGGCCCGTTACGCCCCGGTATGAACGCGTATGCCCGGATAGACTCGGTATGCCTTGGGATACATGCGCATGCCCCGATAGGCTTGGTACGCCCCGATATGCGCACGTGTGCCCCAGTAGGGCTCGGTATGCCCCGGTATGTACGCGTGTGCCCCGATAGGCCCGGTATGCCCCGATATGCACACGTGTGCCCCAATAGGGGTCGGTATGCCCCGGTAGGTACGCGTGTGCCCCGTAATGCACGTTTCGCAGATCTCCCCGCATGTCCCGCCCCTATATGTAATACTTACTTACTTACTTACTTTCTTTCTTGCTTGCTTGCTTGCTTGCAATGGTTGGGAGTGCCCGGCATGCCCCGCTGCAGAGACCAAGGGCGCAATGACTTGGCACCGCGGATGCCGGGACTCCGGCACTTCCCGTGGCACTGATGGTTGGTTCCAAAGACAAAAGGCCGTGCAAGGCCACCGCACCGCGGATGATTTTGCTCGTGCTGGCGCCGTTGTGTGGCCAAAGAACATGCGCGAATGCTCGTGTCGGAAGGGTTGGTGTCCTGGCCCCGCGGGTGTCACGAATGCTCGGTTGCGAAGACCATGGGACCAGAGCCATGGCACGTCGGATGATGGCTCCAGCTGGCGCCCCGGCACTTTCTGTGGCATTGATGCTCGGTTTCAAAGACAAACGTGCGCAGGGCCAGGGGACCGCGGATGACTGCTCGTGCTGGCCCCGTTGGGCAGCATTGATGGTCGGTTGCAAAGAAAATGCGCGATTGCTCGTGTCGGGGCCCGGCAAGCCAAGGCCAAGCGAGCCATGGCACGTCGGATGATGGCTCCAGCTGGCGCCCCGGCACTTTCTGTGGCATTGATGCTCGGTTTCAAAGACAAACGTGCGCAGGGCCAGGGGACCGCGGATGACTGCTCGTGCTGGCCCCATTGGGCGGCATTGATGGTCGGTTGCAAAGAAAATGCGCGATTGCTCGTGTCGGGGCCCGGCAAGCCAAGGCCAAGCGAGCCATGGCACGTCGGATGATGGCTCCAGCTGGCGCCCCGGCACTTTCTGTGGCATTGATGCTCGGTTTCCAAGACAAACGTGCGCAGGGCCAGGGGACCGCGGATGACTGCTCGTGCTGGCCCCGTTGGGCGGCATTGATGGTCGGTTGCAAAGAAAATGCGCGATTGCTCGTGTCGGGGCCTGGCAAGCCAAGGCCAAGCGAGCCATGGCAACGCGGATGATGGCTCGCTAGTGCTGGCGCCGTGCACAGTGGCCTCGCACACTCGCCCTGCACGCTTCCCTTGCACGCAGCCTTGCACACTAGCCTCGCATGCGAGCCTTGCACCCTAGCCATGCAAACTAGCCTTGCACGGTAGCCATGCACACAAGCCGTGCACATTAGCCATGCGCACAAGCCCCGCACACTAGCCTTGCGCACAACCCTTGCACACAAGCCATGCACTCGAGCAATGCACACAAGCCTTGCACTCAAGCAATGCACACAAGCCCTGGACACTAGCCTTGCACACGGGCCTGGCACACAAGCCTTGGGCACTAGCCTTGCGCACTAGCGTTCCACATGAGCCTTGCACACTAGCCTTGGACACTAGCCTTGCACACAGGCCTTGCACACTAGGCATGCTTGGGCGAGCTGATCCCGCATCAAGTCGACGGGTCTAGGCATTCTTGGGCGCAGATCCCGCATCGTCTCGTCGCGTCTGGGCGCAAACACGTCGCGTCTCGTTGCGTCTTCAGAAGTCGTCGCTAACAGCACCTTTGGTTGCCACTGGTGGTTAGGCTGGTTGGTTGCGCAAACCCTATAGGAGGGTGGCATGCTGGTGGGCGTTTTTGCCCGGATAGGCACTAGAATGTGCAGATTTTGGGCGTTTTTGCCTGGATAGGCTAAGGAATGGGCATGCTTTGGGCGTTTTTGCCCGGATAGGCACCGGAATGCTTGGCCTTGGCTTGTCCTAGCAAGGCATTGCTGGGTTGGGCTCCCTTGGCCTTTTGGGCGCCTTGGACGATGTCTTGCGAAGACCATGGGCACAAGGCCATGGCATATGGTGAGGAAAGGACCACGGTTGCCAAGGTTAGGCACCGGAATGCTTGGCCTTGGCTTGCCAAAGCAGGGCATTGCTGGGTTGGGCTCCCTTGGCCTTCCGGGCGCCTTGGACACTGTCTTGGGAAGACCATGGGCACAAGGCCATGGCATATGGTGGGGAATGGACCACGGTTGCCAAGGCTAGGCATATAGAGAGGAATTGCATTTTTGCCCGGATAGGCACCGGAATGCTTGCCATAGCAGGGCATTGCTGGGTTGGGCTCCCTTGGCCTTCCGGGGGCCTTGGACGCTGTCTTGGGAAGACCATGGGCACAAGGCCATGGCATATAGTGAGGAATGGACCACGGTTGGCAAGGCTAGGCATATAGAGAGGAATGGACCACGGTTGCCAAGGTTGCGCAAGTTTTGGGCATTTTTTGCCCGGATATGCCCAAGTATGCCCCGATAGGCCCGTTACGCCCCGGTATGAACGCGTATGCCCGGATAGACTCGGTATGCCTTGGGATACATGCGTATGCCCCGATAGGCTTGGTACGCCCCGATATGCGCACGTGTGCCCCAGTAGGGCTCGGTATGCCCCGGTATGTACGCGTGTGCCCCGATAGGCCCGGTATGCCCCGATATGCACACGTGTGCCCCAATAGGGGTCGGTATGCCCCGGTAGGTACGCGTGTGCCCCGTAATGCACGTTTCGCAGATCTCCCCGCATGTCCCGCCCCTATATGTAATACTTACTTACTTACTTACTTTCTTTCTTGCTTGCTTGCTTGCTTGCAATGGTTGGGAGTGCCCGGCATGCCCCGCTGCAGAGACCAAGGGCGCAATGACTTGGCACCGCGGATGCCGGGACTCCGGCACTTCCCGTGGCACTGATGGTTGGTTCCAAAGACAAAAGGCCGTGCAAGGCCACCGCACCGCGGATGATTTTGCTCGTGCTGGCGCCGTTGTGTGGCCAAAGAACATGCGCGAATGCTCGTGTCGGAAGGGTTGGTGTCCTGGCCCCGCGGGTGTCACGAATGCTCGGTTGCGAAGACCATGGGACCAGAGCCATGGCACGTCGGATGATGGCTCCAGCTGGCGCCCCGGCACTTTCTGTGGCATTGATGCTCGGTTTCAAAGACAAACGTGCGCAGGGCCAGGGGACCGCGGATGACTGCTCGTGCTGGCCCCGTTGGGCGGCATTGATGGTCGGTTGCAAAGAAAATGCGCGATTGCTCGTGTCGGGGCCTGGCAAGCCAAGGCCAAGCGAGCCATGGCAACGCGGATGATGGCTCCAGCTGGCGCCCCGGCACTTTCTGTGGCATTGATGCTCGGTTTCGAAGACAAACGTGCGCAGGGCCAGGGGACCGCGGAGGACTGCTCGTGCTGGCCCCGTTGGGCGGCATTGATGGTGTGTTGCAGAGAGCATGTGCGATTGCAAGTGTCGGCCGGGTTTGGGTTCCCTTGGGCTTTCGGGTGCCTTGGACGCTGTCTTGCGAAGACCATGGGCACAAGGCCCCGTCCTGGCCCCTTGTTCGATTCGCTCTCGTCTTGCGCTTGCTTCCAAGGTCCTCCATGACCTTCCCCATGGCCTTGCTAGATCCCCCCCATGACGCATGACCTCTGTCCGTTGATTGGTTTTGAGTGCACACCATGCCCGGCTTGGCACCGTGTTGTCGCGTGAGTGGCATTTGGATCGTGCATGCTGGTGGGCTACCTGCCAATGCGCACAAGCCTTGCACACTAGCCTTGCGCACGAGCCTTGCACAAAAGCCTTGGACACAAGCCTTGCGCACAAGCCATGCGCACAAGCCTTGGACGCTAGCCTTGCACACAAGCCATGCATACAAGCCTTGCTCACAAGCCTTGGGCACTGGCCCATCGCAGTAGCCTTGCACACAAGCCTTGCGCACTAGCTTTGGGCACGAGCCTTGCGCACTTGCCTTGGGCACTAGCCTTGCACACAACCCTTGGGAACTAGCCTTGCGCACCAGCCTTGCCCACAAGCCTTGCACACCAGCCTTGCACACTAGCCTTGCATACAAGCCTTGCACACTAGCCTTGCACACAGGCCATGCTCACTAGCCTTGGGCACTAGCCTTGCACACAGACCTTGGGCACTAGCCTTGCGCACTAGCCTTGCCCACGAGCCTTGCACACTAGCCTTGCACGCAGGCCTTGCACGCTAGGCATGCTTGGGCCAGCAGCTCCCGCATCAAGTCGGCGGGTGTAGGCACGGTTGGGCGCAGATCCCGCATCGCCTCGTCGCGTCTGGGCGCAAACCCGTCGCGTCTCGTTGCGTCTTCAGAAGTCGTCGCTAACAGCACCTTTGGTTGCCACTGGTGGTTAGGCGGGTTGGTTGCGCAAACCCTATAGGAGGGTGGCATGCTGCGGGGCGCTGGAATGCGCAGGCTTAGGGCGTTTTTGCCCGGATAGGCACTGGAATGTGCTGGTTTTGGGCGTTTTTGCCTGGATAGGCTAAGGAATGGGCATGCTTTGGGCGTTTTCCCCGGATAGGCACTGGAATGGGCTGGTTTTGGGCGTTTTTGCCTGGATAGGCTAACGAATGGGGCATGCTTTGGGCGTTTTTGCCCGGGTAGGCACTGGAATGCCTGGCCTTGGCTGGGCATTGCTGGGTTGGGCTCCCTTGGCCTTTCAGGCGCCTTGGATGCTGTCTTGTGAAGACCATGGGCACAAGGCCATGGCATATAGTGGGGAATGGACCATGGTTGCCAAGGTTAGGCAATATAGAGGGCGGTGGGCGAGTAGGCCATGGCGTCACTTGTTTGCCCGTGTTTGCTCCCTTTGTGCGTTGTTTGGTTTTGGGAGCACACCTACCTTGCTAGGCTCGGCGGCTTACCCCTGCCCTTGTGGGTACTGGGTTGCACGTCTGTTTGCAACCCTATGGCTTGGTTGCTGCTGGCTTGGTTGGGTAGTTTGCCTC
>NW_027518715.1:205000-210000 GCF_043159265.1 Tasmannia lanceolata
ACACTAGCCTTGCACACTAGCCTTGCACACAAGCCATGCGTTCAAGCCTTGGGCACTGGCCCTGCACACAAGCCTTGGGCACTAGCCTTGGACACTAGCCTTGCACACAGTCCTTGCACACTAGGCATGCTTGGGCGAGCTGATCCCGCATCAAGTCGACGGGTCTAGGCATTCTTGGGCGCAGATCCCGCATCGTCTCGTCGCGTCTGGGCGCAAACACGTCGCGTCTCGTTGCGTCTTCAGAAGTCGTCGCTAACAGCACCTTTGGTTGCCACTGGTGGTTAGGCTGGTTGGTTGCGCAAACCCTATAGGAGGGTGGCATGCTGGTGGGCGTTTTTGCCCGGATAGGCACTAGAATGTGCAGATTTTGGGCGTTTTTGCCTGGATAGGCTAAGGAATGGGCATGCTTTGGGCGTTTTTGCCCGGATAGGCACCGGAATGCTTGGCCTTGGCTTGTCCTAGCAAGGCATTGCTGGGTTGGGCTCCCTTGGCCTTTTGGGCGCCTTGGACGATGTCTTGCGAAGACCATGGGCACAAGGCCATGGCATATGGTGAGGAAAGGACCACGGTTGCCAAGGTTAGGCACCGGAATGCTTGGCCTTGGCTTGCCCTAGCAGGGCATTGCTGGGTTGGGCTCCCTTGGCCTTTTGGGCGCCTTGGACGATGTCTTGCGAAGACCATGGGCACAAGGCCATGGCATATGGTGAGGAAAGGACCACGGTTGCCAAGGTTAGGCACCGGAATGCTTGGCCTTGGCTTGCCAAAGCAGGGCATTGCTGGGTTGGGCTCCCTTGGCCTTCCGGGCGCCTTGGACACTGTCTTGGGAAGACCATGGGCACAAGGCCATGGCATATGGTGGGGAATGGACCACGGTTGCCAAGGCTAGGCATATAGAGAGGAATCGCATTTTTGCCCGGATAGGCACCGGAATGCTTGGCCTTGGCTTGCCATAGCAGGGCATTGCTGGGTTGGGCTCCCTTGGCCTTCCGGGGGCCTTGGACGCTGTCTTGGGAAGACCATGGGCACAAGGCCATGGCATATAGTGAGGAATGGACCACGGTTGGCAAGGCTAGGCATATAGAGAGGAATGGACCACGGTTGCCAAGGTTGCGCAAGTTTTGGGCATTTTTTGCCCGGATATGCCCAAGTATGCCCCGATAGGCCCGTTACGCCCCGGTATGAACGCGTATGCCCGGATAGACTCGGTATGCCTTGGGATACATGCGTATGCCCCGATAGGCTTGGTACGCCCCGATATGCGCACGTGTGCCCCAGTAGGGCTCGGTATGCCCCGGTATGTACGCGTGTGCCCCGATAGGCCCGGTATGCCCCGATATGCACACGTGTGCCCCAATAGGGGTCGGTATGCCCCGGTAGGTACGCGTGTGCCCCGTAATGCACGTTTCGCAGATCTCCCCGCATGTCCCGCCCCTATATGTAATACTTACTTACTTACTTACTTTCTTTCTTGCTTGCTTGCTTGCTTGCAATGGTTGGGAGTGCCCGGCATGCCCCGCTGCAGAGACCAAGGGCGCAATGACTTGGCACCGCGGATGCCGGGACTCCGGCACTTCCCGTGGCACTGATGGTTGGTTCCAAAGACAAAAGGCCGTGCAAGGCCACCGCACCGCGGATGATTTTGCTCGTGCTGGCGCCGTTGTGTGGCCAAAGAACATGCGCGAATGCTCGTGTCGGAAGGGTTGGTGTCCTGGCCCCGCGGGTGTCACGAATGCTCGGTTGCGAAGACCATGGGACCAGAGCCATGGCACGTCGGATGATGGCTCCAGCTGGCGCCCCGGCACTTTCTGTGGCATTGATGCTCGGTTTCAAAGACAAACGTGCGCAGTGCCAGGGGACCGCGGATGACTGCTCGTGCTGGCCCCGTTGGGCGGCATTGATGGTCGGTTGCAAAGAAAATGCGCGATTGCTCGTGTCGGGGCCCGGCAAGCCAAGGCCAAGCGAGCCATGGCACGTCGGATGATGGCTCCAGCTGGCGCCCCGGCACTTTCTGTGGCATTGATGCTCGGTTTCCAAGACAAACGTGCGCAGGGCCAGGGGACCGCGGATGACTGCTCGTGCTGGCCCCGTTGGGCGGCATTGATGGTCGGTTGCAAAGAAAATGCGCGATTGCTCGTGTCGGGGCCTGGCAAGCCAAGGCCAAGCGAGCCATGGCAACGCGGATGATGGCTCGCTAGTGCTGGCGCCGTGCACAGTGGCCTCGCACACTCGCCCTGCACGCTTCCCTTGCACGCAGCCTTGCACACTAGCCTCGCATGCGAGCCTTGCACCCTAGCCATGCAAACTAGCCTTGCACGGTAGCCATGCACACAAGCCGTGCACATTAGCCATGCGCACAAGCCCCGCACACTAGCCTTGCGCACAACCCTTGCACACAAGCCATGCACTCGAGCAATGCACACAAGCCTTGCACTCAAGCAATGCACACAAGCCCTGGACACTAGCCTTGCACACGGGCCTGGCACACAAGCCTTGGGCACTAGCCTTGCGCACTAGCGTTCCACATGAGCCTTGCACACTAGCCTTGGACACTAGCCTTGCACACAGGCCTTGCACACTAGGCATGCTTGGGCGAGCTGATCCCGCATCAAGTCGACGGGTCTAGGCATTCTTGGGCGCAGATCCCGCATCGTCTCGTCGCGTCTGGGCGCAAACACGTCGCGTCTCGTTGCGTCTTCAGAAGTCGTCGCTAACAGCACCTTTGGTTGCCACTGGTGGTTAGGCTGGTTGGTTGCGCAAACCCTATAGGAGGGTGGCATGCTGGTGGGCGTTTTTGCCCGGATAGGCACTAGAATGTGCAGATTTTGGGCGTTTTTGCCTGGATAGGCTAAGGAATGGGCATGCTTTGGGCGTTTTTGCCCGGATAGGCACCGGAATGCTTGGCCTTGGCTTGTCCTAGCAAGGCATTGCTGGGTTGGGCTCCCTTGGCCTTTTGGGCGCCTTGGACGATGTCTTGCGAAGACCATGGGCACAAGGCCATGGCATATGGTGAGGAAAGGACCACGGTTGCCAAGGTTAGGCACCGGAATGCTTGGCCTTGGCTTGCCAAAGCAGGGCATTGCTGGGTTGGGCTCCCTTGGCCTTCCGGGCGCCTTGGACACTGTCTTGGGAAGACCATGGGCACAAGGCCATGGCATATGGTGGGGAATGGACCACGGTTGCCAAGGCTAGGCATATAGAGAGGAATTGCATTTTTGCCCGGATAGGCACCGGAATGCTTGGCCTTGGCTTGCCATAGCAGGGCATTGCTGGGTTGGGCTCCCTTGGCCTTCCGGGGGCCTTGGACGCTGTCTTGGGAAGACCATGGGCACAAGGCCATGGCATATAGTGAGGAATGGACCACGGTTGGCAAGGCTAGGCATATAGAGAGGAATGGACCACGGTTGCCAAGGTTGCGCAAGTTTTGGGCATTTTTTGCCCAGATATGCCCAAGTATGCCCCGATAGGCCCGTTACGCCCCGGTATGAACGCGTATGCCCGGATAGACTCGGTATGCCTTGGGATACATGCGTATGCCCCGATAGGCTTGGTACGCCCCGATATGCGCACGTGTGCCCCAGTAGGGCTCGGTATGCCCCGGTATGTACGCGTGTGCCCCGATAGGCCCGGTATGCCCCGATATGCACACGTGTGCCCCAATAGGGGTCGGTATGCCCCGGTAGGTACGCGTGTGCCCCGTAATGCACGTTTCGCAGATCTCCCCGCATGTCCCGCCCCTATATGTAATACTTACTTACTTACTTACTTTCTTTCTTGCTTGCTTGCTTGCTTGCAATGGTTGGGAGTGCCCGGCATGCCCCGCTGCAGAGACCAAGGGCGCAATGACTTGGCACCGCGGATGCCGGGACTCCGGCACTTCCCGTGGCACTGATGGTTGGTTCCAAAGACAAAAGGCCGTGCAAGGCCACCGCACCGCGGATGATTTTGCTCGTGCTGGCGCCGTTGTGTGGCCAAAGAACATGCGCGAATGCTCGTGTCGGAAGGGTTGGTGTCCTGGCCCCGCGGGTGTCACGAATGCTCGGTTGCGAAGACCATGGGACCAGAGCCATGGCACGTCGGATGATGGCTCCAGCTGGCGCCCCGGCACTTTCTGTGGCATTGATGCTCGGTTTCAAAGACAAACGTGCGCAGGGCCAGGGGACCGCGGATGACTGCTCGTGCTGGCCCCGTTGGGCGGCATTGATGGTCGGTTGCAAAGAAAATGCGCGATTGCTCGTGTCGGGGCCTGGCAAGCCAAGGCCAAGCGAGCCATGGCAACGCGGATGATGGCTCCAGCTGGCGCCCCGGCACTTTCTGTGGCATTGATGCTCGGTTTCGAAGACAAACGTGCGCAGGGCCAGGGGACCGCGGAGGACTGCTCGTGCTGGCCCCGTTGGGCGGCATTGATGGTGTGTTGCAGAGAGCATGTGCGATTGCAAGTGTCGGCCGGGTTTGGGTTCCCTTGGGCTTTCGGGTGCCTTGGACGCTGTCTTGCGAAGACCATGGGCACAAGGCCCCGTCCTGGCCCCTTGTTCGATTCGCTCTCGTCTTGCGCTTGCTTCCAAGGTCCTCCATGACCTTCCCCATGGCCTTGCTAGATCCCCCCCATGACGCATGACCTCTGTCCGTTGATTGGTTTTGAGTGCACACCATGCCCGGCTTGGCACCGTGTTGTCGCGTGAGTGGCATTTGGATCGTGCATGCTGGTGGGCTACCTGCCAATGCGCACAAGCCTTGCACACTAGCCTTGCGCACGAGCCTTGCACAAAAGCCTTGGACACAAGCCTTGCGCACAAGCCATGCGCACAAGCCTTGGACGCTAGCCTTGCACACAAGCCATGCATACAAGCCTTGCTCACAAGCCTTGGGCACTGGCCCATCGCAGTAGCCTTGCACACAAGCCTTGCGCACTAGCTTTGGGCACGAGCCTTGCGCACTTGCCTTGGGCACTAGCCTTGCACACAACCCTTGGGAACTAGCCTTGCGCACCAGCCTTGCCCACA
>NW_027518715.1:220000-225000 GCF_043159265.1 Tasmannia lanceolata
GCCTTTCGGGGGCCTTGGACGCTGTCTTGGGAAGACCATGGGCACAAGGCCATGGCATATAGTGAGGAATGGACCACGGTTGGCAAGGCTAGGCATATAGAGAGGAATGGACCACGGTTGCCAAGGTTGCGCAAGTTTTGGGCATTTTTTGCCCGGATATGCCCAAGTATGCCCCGATAGGCCCGTTACGCCCCGGTATGAACGCGTATGCCCGGATAGACTCGGTATGCCTTGGGATACATGCGTATGCCCCGATAGGCTTGGTACGCCCCGATATGCGCACGTGTGCCCCAGTAGGGCTCGGTATGCCCCGGTATGTACGCGTGTGCCCCGATAGGCCCGGTATGCCCCGATAGGCCCGGTATGCCCCGATATGCACACGTGTGCCCCAATAGGGGTCGGTATGCCCCGGTAGGTACGCGTGTGCCCCGTAATGCACGTTTCGCAGATCTCCCCGCATGTCCCGCCCCTATATGTAATACTTACTTACTTACTTACTTTCTTTCTTGCTTGCTTGCTTGCTTGCAATGGTTGGGAGTGCCCGGCATGCCCCGCTGCAGAGACCAAGGGCGCAATGACTTGGCACCGCGGATGCCGGGACTCCGGCACTTCCCGTGGCACTGATGGTTGGTTCCAAAGATAAAAGGCCGTGCAAGGCCACCGCACCGCGGATGATTTTGCTCGTGCTGGCGCCGTTGTGTGGCCAAAGAACATGCGCGAATGCTCGTGTCGGAAGGGTTGGTGTCCTGGCCCCGCGGGTGTCACGAATGCTCGGTTGCGAAGACCATGGGACCAGAGCCATGGCACGTCGGATGATGGCTCCAGCTGGCGCCCCGGCACTTTCTGTGGCATTGATGCTCGGTTTCAAAGACAAACGTGCGCAGGGCCAGGGGACCGCGGATGACTGCTCGTGCTGGCCCCGTTGGGCGGCATTGATGGTCGGTTGCAAAGAAAATGCGCGATTGCTCGTGTCGGGGCCCGGCAAGCCAAGGCCAAGCGAGCCATGGCACGTCGGATGATGGCTCCAGCTGGCGCCCCGGCACTTTCTGTGGCATTGATGCTCGGTTTCAAAGACAAACGTGCGCAGGGCCAGGGGACCGCGGATGACTGCTCGTGCTGGCCCCGTTGGGCGGCATTGATGGTCGGTTGCAAAGAAAATGCGCGATTGCTCGTGTCGGGGCCTGGCAAGCCAAGGCCAAGCGAGCCATGGCAACGCGGATGATGGCTCGCTAGTGCTGGCGCCGTGCACAGTGGCCTCGCACACTCGCCCTGCACGCTTCCCTTGCACGCAGCCTTGCACACTAGCCTCGCATGCGAGCCTTGCACCCTAGCCATGCAAACTAGCCTTGCACGGTAGCCATGCACACAAGCCGTGCACATTAGCCATGCGCACAAGCCCCGCACACTAGCCTTGCGCACAACCCTTGCACACAAGCCATGCACTCGAGCAATGCACACAAGCCTTGCACTCAAGCAATGCACACAAGCCCTGGACACTAGCCTTGCACACGGGCCTGGCACACAAGCCTTGGGCACTAGCCTTGCGCACTAGCGTTCCACATGAGCCTTGCACACTAGCCTTGGACACTAGCCTTGCACACAGGCCTTGCACACTAGGCATGCTTGGGCGAGCTGATCCCGCATCAAGTCGACGGGTCTAGGCATTCTTGGGCGCAGATCCCGCATCGTCTCGTCGCGTCTGGGCGCAAACACGTCGCGTCTCGTTGCGTCTTCAGAAGTCGTCGCTAACAGCACCTTTGGTTGCCACTGGTGGTTAGGCTGGTTGGTTGCGCAAACCCTATAGGAGGGTGGCATGCTGGTGGGCGTTTTTGCCCGGATAGGCACTAGAATGTGCAGATTTTGGGCGTTTTTGCCTGGATAGGCTAAGGAATGGGCATGCTTTGGGCGTTTTTGCCCGGATAGGCACCGGAATGCTTGGCCTTGGCTTGTCCTAGCAAGGCATTGCTGGGTTGGGCTCCCTTGGCCTTTTGGGCGCCTTGGACGATGTCTTGCGAAGACCATGGGCACAAGGCCATGGCATATGGTGAGGAAAGGACCACGGTTGCCAAGGTTAGGCACCGGAATGCTTGGCCTTGGCTTGCCAAAGCAGGGCATTGCTGGGTTGGGCTCCCTTGGCCTTCCGGGCGCCTTGGACACTGTCTTGGGAAGACCATGGGCACAAGGCCATGGCATATGGTGGGGAATGGACCACGGTTGCCAAGGCTAGGCATATAGAGAGGAATTGCATTTTTGCCCGGATAGGCACCGGAATGCTTGGCCTTGGCTTGCCATAGCAGGGCATTGCTGGGTTGGGCTCCCTTGGCCTTCCGGGGGCCTTGGACGCTGTCTTGGGAAGACCATGGGCACAAGGCCATGGCATATAGTGAGGAATGGACCACGGTTGGCAAGGCTAGGCATATAGAGAGGAATGGACCACGGTTGCCAAGGTTGCGCAAGTTTTGGGCATTTTTTGCCCGGATATGCCCAAGTATGCCCCGATAGGCCCGTTACGCCCCGGTATGAACGCGTATGCCCGGATAGACTCGGTATGCCTTGGGATACATGCGTATGCCCCGATAGGCTTGGTACGCCCCGATATGCGCACGTGTGCCCCAGTAGGGCTCGGTATGCCCCGGTATGTACGCGTGTGCCCCGATAGGCCCGGTATGCCCCGATATGCACACGTGTGCCCCAATAGGGGTCGGTATGCCCCGGTAGGTACGCGTGTGCCCCGTAATGCACGTTTCGCAGATCTCCCCGCATGTCCCGCCCCTATATGTAATACTTACTTACTTACTTACTTTCTTTCTTGCTTGCTTGCTTGCTTGCAATGGTTGGGAGTGCCCGGCATGCCCCGCTGCAGAGACCAAGGGCGCAATGACTTGGCACCGCGGATGCCGGGACTCCGGCACTTCCCGTGGCACTGATGGTTGGTTCCAAAGACAAAAGGCCGTGCAAGGCCACCGCACCGCGGATGATTTTGCTCGTGCTGGCGCCGTTGTGTGGCCAAAGAACATGCGCGAATGCTCGTGTCGGAAGGGTTGGTGTCCTGGCCCCGCGGGTGTCACGAATGCTCGGTTGCGAAGACCATGGGACCAGAGCCATGGCACGTCGGATGATGGCTCCAGCTGGCGCCCCGGCACTTTCTGTGGCATTGATGCTCGGTTTCAAAGACAAACGTGCGCAGGGCCAGGGGACCGCGGATGACTGCTCGTGCTGGCCCCGTTGGGCGGCATTGATGGTCGGTTGCAAAGAAAATGCGCGATTGCTCGTGTCGGGGCCTGGCAAGCCAAGGCCAAGCGAGCCATGGCAACGCGGATGATGGCTCCAGCTGGCGCCCCGGCACTTTCTGTGGCATTGATGCTCGGTTTCGAAGACAAACGTGCGCAGGGCCAGGGGACCGCGGAGGACTGCTCGTGCTGGCCCCGTTGGGCGGCATTGATGGTGTGTTGCAGAGAGCATGTGCGATTGCAAGTGTCGGCCGGGTTTGGGTTCCCTTGGGCTTTCGGGTGCCTTGGACGCTGTCTTGCGAAGACCATGGGCACAAGGCCCCGTCCTGGCCCCTTGTTCGATTCGCTCTCGTCTTGCGCTTGCTTCCAAGGTCCTCCATGACCTTCCCCATGGCCTTGCTAGATCCCCCCCATGACGCATGACCTCTGTCCGTTGATTGGTTTTGAGTGCACACCATGCCCGGCTTGGCACCGTGTTGTCGCGTGAGTGGCATTTGGATCGTGCATGCTGGTGGGCTACCTGCCAATGCGCACAAGCCTTGCACACTAGCCTTGCGCACGAGCCTTGCACAAAAGCCTTGGACACAAGCCTTGCGCACAAGCCATGCGCACAAGCCTTGGACGCTAGCCTTGCACACAAGCCATGCATACAAGCCTTGCTCACAAGCCTTGGGCACTGGCCCATCGCAGTAGCCTTGCACACAAGCCTTGCGCACTAGCTTTGGGCACGAGCCTTGCGCACTTGCCTTGGGCACTAGCCTTGCACACAACCCTTGGGAACTAGCCTTGCGCACCAGCCTTGCCCACAAGCCTTGCACACCAGCCTTGCACACTAGCCTTGCATACAAGCCTTGCACACTAGCCTTGCACACAGGCCATGCTCACTAGCCTTGGGCACTAGCCTTGCACACAGACCTTGGGCACTAGCCTTGCGCACTAGCCTTGCCCACGAGCCTTGCACACTAGCCTTGCACGCAGGCCTTGCACGCTAGGCATGCTTGGGCCAGCAGCTCCCGCATCAAGTCGGCGGGTGTAGGCACGGTTGGGCGCAGATCCCGCATCGCCTCGTCGCGTCTGGGCGCAAACCCGTCGCGTCTCGTTGCGTCTTCAGAAGTCATCGCTAACAGCACCTTTGGTTGCCACTGGTGGTTAGGCGGGTTGGTTGCGCAAACCCTATAGGAGGGTGGCATGCTGCGGGGCGCTGGAATGCGCAGGCTTAGGGCGTTTTTGCCCGGATAGGCACTGGAATGTGCTGGTTTTGGGCGTTTTTGCCTGGATAGGCTAAGGAATGGGCATGCTTTGGGCGTTTTCCCCGGATAGGCACTGGAATGGGCTGGTTTTGGGCGTTTTTGCCTGGATAGGCTAACGAATGGGGCATGCTTTGGGCGTTTTTGCCCGGGTAGGCACTGGAATGCCTGGCCTTGGCTGGGCATTGCTGGGTTGGGCTCCCTTGGCCTTTCAGGCGCCTTGGATGCTGTCTTGTGAAGACCATGGGCACAAGGCCATGGCATATAGTGGGGAATGGACCATGGTTGCCAAGGTTAGGCAATATAGAGGGCGGTGGGCGAGTAGGCCATGGCGTCACTTGTTTGCCCGTGTTTGCTCCCTTTGTGCGTTGTTTGGTTTTGGGAGCACACCTACCTTGCTAGGCTCGGCGGCTTACCCCTGCCCTTGTGGGTACTGGGTTGCACGTCTGTTTGCAACCCTATGGCTTGGTTGCTGCTGGCTTGGTTGGGTAGTTTGCCTCCGCCAATGCGCACAAGGGTTCCT
>NW_027518715.1:232500-237500 GCF_043159265.1 Tasmannia lanceolata
CACACTAGCCTTGCACACAAGCCATGCGTTCAAGCCTTGGGCACTGGCCCTGCACACAAGCCTTGGGCACTAGCCTTGGACACTAGCCTTGCACACAGTCCTTGCACACTAGGCATGCTTGGGCGAGCTGATCCCGCATCAAGTCGACGGGTCTAGGCATTCTTGGGCGCAGATCCCGCATCGTCTCGTCGCGTCTGGGCGCAAACACGTCGCGTCTCGTTGCGTCTTCAGAAGTCGTCGCTAACAGCACCTTTGGTTGCCACTGGTGGTTAGGCTGGTTGGTTGCGCAAACCCTATAGGAGGGTGGCATGCTGGTGGGCGTTTTTGCCCGGATAGGCACTAGAATGTGCAGATTTTGGGCGTTTTTGCCTGGATAGGCTAAGGAATGGGCATGCTTTGGGCGTTTTTGCCCGGATAGGCACCGGAATGCTTGGCCTTGGCTTGTCCTAGCAAGGCATTGCTGGGTTGGGCTCCCTTGGCCTTTTGGGCGCCTTGGACGATGTCTTGCGAAGACCATGGGCACAAGGCCATGGCATATGGTGAGGAAAGGACCACGGTTGCCAAGGTTAGGCACCGGAATGCTTGGCCTTGGCTTGCCCTAGCAGGGCATTGCTGGGTTGGGCTCCCTTGGCCTTTTGGGCGCCTTGGACGATGTCTTGCGAAGACCATGGGCACAAGGCCATGGCATATGGTGAGGAAAGGACCACGGTTGCCAAGGTTAGGCACCGGAATGCTTGGCCTTGGCTTGCCAAAGCAGGGCATTGCTGGGTTGGGCTCCCTTGGCCTTCCGGGCGCCTTGGACACTGTCTTGGGAAGACCATGGGCACAAGGCCATGGCATATGGTGGGGAATGGACCACGGTTGCCAAGGCTAGGCATATAGAGAGGAATCGCATTTTTGCCCGGATAGGCACCGGAATGCTTGGCCTTGGCTTGCCATAGCAGGGCATTGCTGGGTTGGCCTCCCTTGGCCTTCCGGGGGCCTTGGACGCTGTCTTGGGAAGACCATGGGCACAAGGCCATGGCATATAGTGAGGAATGGACCACGGTTGGCAAGGCTAGGCATATAGAGAGGAATGGACCACGGTTGCCAAGGTTGCGCAAGTTTTGGGCATTTTTTGCCCGGATATGCCCAAGTATGCCCCGATAGGCCCGTTACGCCCCGGTATGAACGCGTATGCCCGGATAGACTCGGTATGCCTTGGGATACATGCGTATGCCCCGATAGGCTTGGTACGCCCCGATATGCGCACGTGTGCCCCAGTAGGGCTCGGTATGCCCCGGTATGTACGCGTGTGCCCCGATAGGCCCGGTATGCCCCGATAGGCCCGGTATGCCCCGATATGCACACGTGTGCCCCAATAGGGGTCGGTATGCCCCGGTAGGTACGCGTGTGCCCCGTAATGCACGTTTCGCAGATCTCCCCGCATGTCCCGCCCCTATATGTAATACTTACTTACTTACTTACTTTCTTTCTTGCTTGCTTGCTTGCTTGCAATGGTTGGGAGTGCCCGGCATGCCCCGCTGCAGAGACCAAGGGCGCAATGACTTGGCACCGCGGATGCCGGGACTCCGGCACTTCCCGTGGCACTGATGGTTGGTTCCAAAGACAAAAGGCCGTGCAAGGCCACCGCACCGCGGATGATTTTGCTCGTGCTGGCGCCGTTGTGTGGCCAAAGAACATGCGCGAATGCTCGTGTCGGAAGGGTTGGTGTCCTGGCCCCGCGGGTGTCACGAATGCTCGGTTGCGAAGACCATGGGACCAGAGCCATGGCACGTCGGATGATGGCTCCAGCTGGCGCCCCGGCACTTTCTGTGGCATTGATGCTCGGTTTCAAAGACAAACGTGCGCAGGGCCAGGGGACCGCGGATGACTGCTCGTGCTGGCCCCGTTGGGCGGCATTGATGGTCGGTTGCAAAGAAAATGCGCGATTGCTCGTGTCGGGGCCCGGCAAGCCAAGGCCAAGCGAGCCATGGCACGTCGGATGATGGCTCCAGCTGGCGCCCCGGCACTTTCTGTGGCATTGATGCTCGGTTTCAAAGACAAACGTGCGCAGGGCCAGGGGACCGCGGATGACTGCTCGTGCTGGCCCCGTTGGGCGGCATTGATGGTCGGTTGCAAAGAAAATGCGCGATTGCTCGTGTCGGGGCCTGGCAAGCCAAGGCCAAGCGAGCCATGGCAACGCGGATGATGGCTCGCTAGTGCTGGCGCCGTGCACAGTGGCCTCGCACACTCGCCCTGCACGCTTCCCTTGCACGCAGCCTTGCACACTAGCCTCGCATGCGAGCCTTGCACCCTAGCCATGCAAACTAGCCTTGCACGGTAGCCATGCACACAAGCCGTGCACATTAGCCATGCGCACAAGCCCCGCACACTAGCCTTGCGCACAACCCTTGCACACAAGCCATGCACTCGAGCAATGCACACAAGCCTTGCACTCAAGCAATGCACACAAGCCCTGGACACTAGCCTTGCACACGGGCCTGGCACACAAGCCTTGGGCACTAGCCTTGCGCACTAGCGTTCCACATGAGCCTTGCACACTAGCCTTGGACACTAGCCTTGCACACAGGCCTTGCACACTAGGCATGCTTGGGCGAGCTGATCCCGCATCAAGTCGACGGGTCTAGGCATTCTTGGGCGCAGATCCCGCATCGTCTCGTCGCGTCTGGGCGCAAACACGTCGCGTCTCGTTGCGTCTTCAGAAGTCGTCGCTAACAGCACCTTTGGTTGCCACTGGTGGTTAGGCTGGTTGGTTGCGCAAACCCTATAGGAGGGTGGCATGCTGGTGGGCGTTTTTGCCCGGATAGGCACTAGAATGTGCAGATTTTGGGCGTTTTTGCCTGGATAGGCTAAGGAATGGGCATGCTTTGGGCGTTTTTGCCCGGATAGGCACCGGAATGCTTGGCCTTGGCTTGTCCTAGCAAGGCATTGCTGGGTTGGGCTCCCTTGGCCTTTTGGGCGCCTTGGACGATGTCTTGCGAAGACCATGGGCACAAGGCCATGGCATATGGTGAGGAAAGGACCACGGTTGCCAAGGTTAGGCACCGGAATGCTTGGCCTTGGCTTGCCAAAGCAGGGCATTGCTGGGTTGGGCTCCCTTGGCCTTCCGGGCGCCTTGGACACTGTCTTGGGAAGACCATGGGCACAAGGCCATGGCATATGGTGGGGAATGGACCACGGTTGCCAAGGCTAGGCATATAGAGAGGAATCGCATTTTTGCCCGGATAGGCACCGGAATGCTTGGCCTTGGCTTGCCATAGCAGGGCATTGCTGGGTTGGGCTCCCTTGGCCTTCCGGGGGCCTTGGACGCTGTCTTGGGAAGACCATGGGCACAAGGCCATGGCATATAGTGAGGAATGGACCACGGTTGGCAAGGCTAGGCATATAGAGAGGAATGGACCACGGTTGCCAAGGTTGCGCAAGTTTTGGGCATTTTTTGCCCGGATATGCCCAAGTATGCCCCGATAGGCCCGTTACGCCCCGGTATGAACGCGTATGCCCGGATAGACTCGGTATGCCTTGGGATACATGCGTATGCCCCGATAGGCTTGGTACGCCCCGATATGCGCACGTGTGCCCCAGTAGGGCTCGGTATGCCCCGGTATGTACGCGTGTGCCCCGATAGGCCCGGTATGCCCCGATATGCACACGTGTGCCCCAATAGGGGTCGGTATGCCCCGGTAGGTACGCGTGTGCCCCGTAATGCACGTTTCGCAGATCTCCCCGCATGTCCCGCCCCTATATGTAATACTTACTTACTTACTTACTTTCTTTCTTGCTTGCTTGCTTGCTTGCAATGGTTGGGAGTGCCCGGCATGCCCCGCTGCAGAGACCAAGGGCGCAATGACTTGGCACCGCGGATGCCGGGACTCCGGCACTTCCCGTGGCACTGATGGTTGGTTCCAAAGACAAAAGGCCGTGCAAGGCCACCGCACCGCGGATGATTTTGCTCGTGCTGGCGCCGTTGTGTGGCCAAAGAACATGCGCGAATGCTCGTGTCGGAAGGGTTGGTGTCCTGGCCCCGCGGGTGTCACGAATGCTCGGTTGCGAAGACCATGGGACCAGAGCCATGGCACGTCGGATGATGGCTCCAGCTGGCGCCCCGGCACTTTCTGTGGCATTGATGCTCGGTTTCAAAGACAAACGTGCGCAGGGCCAGGGGACCGCGGATGACTGCTCGTGCTGGCCCCGTTGGGCGGCATTGATGGTCCGTTGCAAAGAAAATGCGCGATTGCTCGTGTCGGGGCCTGGCAAGCCAAGGCCAAGCGAGCCATGGCAACGCGGATGATGGCTCCAGCTGGCGCCCCGGCACTTTCTGTGGCATTGATGCTCGGTTTCGAAGACAAACGTGCGCAGGGCCAGGGGACCGCGGAGGACTGCTCGTGCTGGCCCCGTTGGGCGGCATTGATGGTGTGTTGCAGAGAGCATGTGCGATTGCAAGTGTCGGCCGGGTTTGGGTTCCCTTGGGCTTTCGGGTGCCTTGGACGCTGTCTTGCGAAGACCATGGGCACAAGGCCCCGTCCTGGCCCCTTGTTCGATTCGCTCTCGTCTTGCGCTTGCTTCCAAGGTCCTCCATGACCTTCCCCATGGCCTTGCTAGATCCCCCCCATGACGCATGACCTCTGTCCGTTGATTGGTTTTGAGTGCACACCATGCCCGGCTTGGCACCGTGTTGTCGCGTGAGTGGCATTTGGATCGTGCATGCTGGTGGGCTACCTGCCAATGCGCACAAGCCTTGCACACTAGCCTTGCGCACGAGCCTTGCACAAAAGCCTTGGACACAAGCCTTGCGCACAAGCCATGCGCACAAGCCTTGGACGCTAGCCTTGCACACAAGCCATGCATACAAGCCTTGCTCACAAGCCTTGGGCACTGGCCCATCGCAGTAGCCTTGCACACAAGCCTTGCGCACTAGCTTTGGGCACGAGCCTTGCGCACTTGCCTTGGGCACTAGCCTTGCACACAACCCTTGGGAACTAGCCTTGCGCACCAGCCTT
>NW_027518715.1:247500-250000 GCF_043159265.1 Tasmannia lanceolata
GGGACTCCGGCACTTCCCGTGGCACTGATGGTTGGTTCCAAAGACAAAAGGCCGTGCAAGGCCACCGCACCGCGGATGATTTTGCTCGTGCTGGCGCCGTTGTGTGGCCAAAGAACATGCGCGAATGCTCGTGTCGGAAGGGTTGGTGTCCTGGCCCCGCGGGTGTCACGAATGCTCGGTTGCGAAGACCATGGGACCAGAGCCATGGCACGTCGGATGATGGCTCCAGCTGGCGCCCCGGCACTTTCTGTGGCATTGATGCTCGGTTTCAAAGACAAACGTGCGCAGGGCCAGGGGACCGCGGATGACTGCTCGTGCTGGCCCCGTTGGGCGGCATTGATGGTCGGTTGCAAAGAAAATGCGCGATTGCTCGTGTCGGGGCCCGGCAAGCCAAGGCCAAGCGAGCCATGGCACGTCGGATGATGGCTCCAGCTGGCGCCCCGGCACTTTCTGTGGCATTGATGCTCGGTTTCAAAGACAAACGTGCGCAGGGCCAGGGGACCGCGGATGACTGCTCGTGCTGGCCCCGTTGGGCGGCATTGATGGTCGGTTGCAAAGAAAATGCGCGATTGCTCGTGTCGGGGCCTGGCAAGCCAAGGCCAAGCGAGCCATGGCAACGCGGATGATGGCTCGCTAGTGCTGGCGCCGTGCACAGTGGCCTCGCACACTCGCCCTGCACGCTTCCCTTGCACGCAGCCTTGCACACTAGCCTCGCATGCGAGCCTTGCACCCTAGCCATGCAAACTAGCCTTGCACGGTAGCCATGCACACAAGCCGTGCACATTAGCCATGCGCACAAGCCCCGCACACTAGCCTTGCGCACAACCCTTGCACACAAGCCATGCACTCGAGCAATGCACACAAGCCTTGCACTCAAGCAATGCACACAAGCCCTGGACACTAGCCTTGCACACGGGCCTGGCACACAAGCCTTGGGCACTAGCCTTGCGCACTAGCGTTCCACATGAGCCTTGCACACTAGCCTTGGACACTAGCCTTGCACACAGGCCTTGCACACTAGGCATGCTTGGGCGAGCTGATCCCGCATCAAGTCGACGGGTCTAGGCATTCTTGGGCGCAGATCCCGCATCGTCTCGTCGCGTCTGGGCGCAAACACGTCGCGTCTCGTTGCGTCTTCAGAAGTCGTCGCTAACAGCACCTTTGGTTGCCACTGGTGGTTAGGCTGGTTGGTTGCGCAAACCCTATAGGAGGGTGGCATGCTGGTGGGCGTTTTTGCCCGGATAGGCACTAGAATGTGCAGATTTTGGGCGTTTTTGCCTGGATAGGCTAAGGAATGGGCATGCTTTGGGCGTTTTTGCCCGGATAGGCACCGGAATGCTTGGCCTTGGCTTGTCCTAGCAAGGCATTGCTGGGTTGGGCTCCCTTGGCCTTTTGGGCGCCTTGGACGATGTCTTGCGAAGACCATGGGCACAAGGCCATGGCATATGGTGAGGAAAGGACCACGGTTGCCAAGGTTAGGCACCGGAATGCTTGGCCTTGGCTTGCCAAAGCAGGGCATTGCTGGGTTGGGCTCCCTTGGCCTTCCGGGCGCCTTGGACACTGTCTTGGGAAGACCATGGGCACAAGGCCATGGCATATGGTGGGGAATGGACCACGGTTGCCAAGGCTAGGCATATAGAGAGGAATTGCATTTTTGCCCGGATAGGCACCGGAATGCTTGGCCTTGGCTTGCCATAGCAGGGCATTGCTGGGTTGGGCTCCCTTGGCCTTCCGGGGGCCTTGGACGCTGTCTTGGGAAGACCATGGGCACAAGGCCATGGCATATAGTGAGGAATGGACCACGGTTGGCAAGGCTAGGCATATAGAGAGGAATGGACCACGGTTGCCAAGGTTGCGCAAGTTTTGGGCATTTTTTGCCCGGATATGCCCAAGTATGCCCCGATAGGCCCGTTACGCCCCGGTATGAACGCGTATGCCCGGATAGACTCGGTATGCCTTGGGATACATGCGTATGCCCCGATAGGCTTGGTACGCCCCGATATGCGCACGTGTGCCCCAGTAGGGCTCGGTATGCCCCGGTATGTACGCGTGTGCCCCGATAGGCCCGGTATGCCCCGATATGCACACGTGTGCCCCAATAGGGGTCGGTATGCCCCGGTAGGTACGCGTGTGCCCCGTAATGCACGTTTCGCAGATCTCCCCGCATGTCCCGCCCCTATATGTAATACTTACTTACTTACTTACTTTCTTTCTTGCTTGCTTGCTTGCTTGCAATGGTTGGGAGTGCCCGGCATGCCCCGCTGCAGAGACCAAGGGCGCAATGACTTGGCACCGCGGATGCCGGGACTCCGGCACTTCCCGTGGCACTGATGGTTGGTTCCAAAGACAAAAGGCCGTGCAAGGCCACCGCACCGCGGATGATTTTGCTCGTGCTGGCGCCGTTGTGTGGCCAAAGAACATGCGCGAATGCTCGTGTCGGAAGGGTTGGTGTCCTGGCCCCGCGGGTGTCACGAATGCTCGGTTGCGAAGACCATGGGAC
>NW_027518715.1:260000-265000 GCF_043159265.1 Tasmannia lanceolata
AAGGCCATGGCATATGGTGAGGAAAGGACCACGGTTGCCAAGGTTAGGCACCGGAATGCTTGGCCTTGGCTTGCCAAAGCAGGGCATTGCTGGGTTGGGCTCCCTTGGCCTTCCGGGCGCCTTGGACACTGTCTTGGGAAGACCATGGGCACAAGGCCATGGCATATGGTGGGGAATGGACCACGGTTGCCAAGGCTAGGCATATAGAGAGGAATCGCATTTTTGCCCGGATAGGCACCGGAATGCTTGGCCTTGGCTTGCCATAGCAGGGCATTGCTGGGTTGGGCTCCCATGGCCTTCCGGGGGCCTTGGACGCTGTCTTGGGAAGACCATGGGCACAAGGCCATGGCATATAGTGAGGAATGGACCACGGTTGGCAAGGCTAGGCATATAGAGAGGAATGGACCACGGTTGCCAAGGTTGCGCAAGTTTTGGGCATTTTTTGCCCGGATATGCCCAAGTATGCCCCGATAGGCCCGTTACGCCCCGGTATGAACGCGTATGCCCGGATAGACTCGGTATGCCTTGGGATACATGCGTATGCCCCGATAGGCTTGGTACGCCCCGATATGCGCACGTGTGCCCCAGTAGGGCTCGGTATGCCCCGGTATGTACGCGTGTGCCCCGATAGGCCCGGTATGCCCCGATATGCACACGTGTGCCCCAATAGGGGTCGGTATGCCCCGGTAGGTACGCGTGTGCCCCGTAATGCACGTTTCGCAGATCTCCCCGCATGTCCCGCCCCTATATGTAATACTTACTTACTTACTTACTTTCTTTCTTGCTTGCTTGCTTGCTTGCAATGGTTGGGAGTGCCCGGCATGCCCCGCTGCAGAGACCAAGGGCGCAATGACTTGGCACCGCGGATGCCGGGACTCCGGCACTTCCCGTGGCACTGATGGTTGGTTCCAAAGACAAAAGGCCGTGCAAGGCCACCGCACCGCGGATGATTTTGCTCGTGCTGGCGCCGTTGTGTGGCCAAAGAACATGCGCGAATGCTCGTGTCGGAAGGGTTGGTGTCCTGGCCCCGCGGGTGTCACGAATGCTCGGTTGCGAAGACCATGGGACCAGAGCCATGGCACGTCGGATGATGGCTCCAGCTGGCGCCCCGGCACTTTCTGTGGCATTGATGCTCGGTTTCAAAGACAAACGTGCGCAGTGCCAGGGGACCGCGGATGACTGCTCGTGCTGGCCCCGTTGGGCGGCATTGATGGTCGGTTGCAAAGAAAATGCGCGATTGCTCGTGTCGGGGCCCGGCAAGCCAAGGCCAAGCGAGCCATGGCACGTCGGATGATGGCTCCAGCTGGCGCCCCGGCACTTTCTGTGGCATTGATGCTCGGTTTCAAAGACAAACGTGCGCAGGGCCAGGGGACCGCGGATGACTGCTCGTGCTGGCCCCGTTGGGCGGCATTGATGGTCGGTTGCAAAGAAAATGCGCGATTGCTCGTGTCGGGGCCTGGCAAGCCAAGGCCAAGCGAGCCATGGCAACGCGGATGATGGCTCGCTAGTGCTGGCGCCGTGCACAGTGGCCTCGCACACTCGCCCTGCACGCTTCCCTTGCACGCAGCCTTGCACACTAGCCTCGCATGCGAGCCTTGCACCCTAGCCATGCAAACTAGCCTTGCACGGTAGCCATGCACACAAGCCGTGCACATTAGCCATGCGCACAAGCCCCGCACACTAGCCTTGCGCACAACCCTTGCACACAAGCCATGCACTCGAGCAATGCACACAAGCCTTGCACTCAAGCAATGCACACAAGCCCTGGACACTAGCCTTGCACACGGGCCTGGCACACAAGCCTTGGGCACTAGCCTTGCGCACTAGCGTTCCACATGAGCCTTGCACACTAGCCTTGGACACTAGCCTTGCACACAAGCCTTGCACACTAGGCATGCTTGGGCGAGCTGATCCCGCATCAAGTCGACGGGTCTAGGCATTCTTGGGCGCAGATCCCGCATCGTCTCGTCGCGTCTGGGCGCAAACACGTCGCGTCTCGTTGCGTCTTCAGAAGTCGTCGCTAACAGCACCTTTGGTTGCCACTGGTGGTTAGGCTGGTTGGTTGCGCAAACCCTATAGGAGGGTGGCATGCTGGTGGGCGTTTTTGCCCGGATAGGCACTAGAATGTGCAGATTTTGGGCGTTTTTGCCTGGATAGGCTAAGGAATGGGCATGCTTTGGGCGTTTTTGCCCGGATAGGCACCGGAATGCTTGGCCTTGGCTTGTCCTAGCAAGGCATTGCTGGGTTGGGCTCCCTTGGCCTTTTGGGCGCCTTGGACGATGTCTTGCGAAGACCATGGGCACAAGGCCATGGCATATGGTGAGGAAAGGACCACGGTTGCCAAGGTTAGGCACCGGAATGCTTGGCCTTGGCTTGCCAAAGCAGGGCATTGCTGGGTTGGGCTCCCTTGGCCTTCCGGGCGCCTTGGACACTGTCTTGGGAAGACCATGGGCACAAGGCCATGGCATATGGTGGGGAATGGACCACGGTTGCCAAGGCTAGGCATATAGAGAGGAATTGCATTTTTGCCCGGATAGGCACCGGAATGCTTGGCCTTGGCTTGCCATAGCAGGGCATTGCTGGGTTGGGCTCCCTTGGCCTTCCGGGGGCCTTGGACGCTGTCTTGGGAAGACCATGGGCACAAGGCCATGGCATATAGTGAGGAATGGACCACGGTTGGCAAGGCTAGGCATATAGAGAGGAATGGACCACGGTTGCCAAGGTTGCGCAAGTTTTGGGCATTTTTTGCCCGGATATGCCCAAGTATGCCCCGATAGGCCCGTTACGCCCCGGTATGAACGCGTATGCCCGGATAGACTCGGTATGCCTTGGGATACATGCGTATGCCCCGATAGGCTTGGTACGCCCCGATATGCGCACGTGTGCCCCAGTAGGGCTCGGTATGCCCCGGTATGTACGCGTGTGCCCCGATAGGCCCGGTATGCCCCGATATGCACACGTGTGCCCCAATAGGGGTCGGTATGCCCCGGTAGGTACGCGTGTGCCCCGTAATGCACGTTTCGCAGATCTCCCCGCATGTCCCGCCCCTATATGTAATACTTACTTACTTACTTACTTTCTTTCTTGCTTGCTTGCTTGCTTGCAATGGTTGGGAGTGCCCGGCATGCCCCGCTGCAGAGACCAAGGGCGCAATGACTTGGCACCGCGGATGCCGGGACTCCGGCACTTCCCGTGGCACTGATGGTTGGTTCCAAAGACAAAAGGCCGTGCAAGGCCACCGCACCGCGGATGATTTTGCTCGTGCTGGCGCCGTTGTGTGGCCAAAGAACATGCGCGAATGCTCGTGTCGGAAGGGTTGGTGTCCTGGCCCCGCGGGTGTCACGAATGCTCGGTTGCGAAGACCATGGGACCAGAGCCATGGCACGTCGGATGATGGCTCCAGCTGGCGCCCCGGCACTTTCTGTGGCATTGATGCTCGGTTTCAAAGACAAACGTGCGCAGGGCCAGGGGACCGCGGATGACTGCTCGTGCTGGCCCCGTTGGGCGGCATTGATGGTCGGTTGCAAAGAAAATGCGCGATTGCTCGTGTCGGGGCCTGGCAAGCCAAGGCCAAGCGAGCCATGGCAACGCGGATGATGGCTCCAGCTGGCGCCCCGGCACTTTCTGTGGCATTGATGCTCGGTTTCGAAGACAAACGTGCGCAGGGCCAGGGGACCGCGGAGGACTGCTCGTGCTGGCCCCGTTGGGCGGCATTGATGGTGTGTTGCAGAGAGCATGTGCGATTGCAAGTGTCCGCCGGGTTTGGGTTCCCTTGGGCTTTCGGGTGCCTTGGACGCTGTCTTGCGAAGACCATGGGCACAAGGCCCCGTCCTGGCCCCTTGTTCGATTCGCTCTCGTCTTGCGCTTGCTTCCAAGGTCCTCCATGACCTTCCCCATGGCCTTGCTAGATCCCCCCCATGACGCATGACCTCTGTCCGTTGATTGGTTTTGAGTGCACACCATGCCCGGCTTGGCACCGTGTTGTCGCGTGAGTGGCATTTGGATCGTGCATGCTGGTGGGCTACCTGCCAATGCGCACAAGCCTTGCACACTAGCCTTGCGCACGAGCCTTGCACAAAAGCCTTGGACACAAGCCTTGCGCACAAGCCATGCGCACAAGCCTTGGACGCTAGCCTTGCACACAAGCCATGCATACAAGCCTTGCTCACAAGCCTTGGGCACTGGCCCATCGCAGTAGCCTTGCACACAAGCCTTGCGCACTAGCTTTGGGCACGAGCCTTGCGCACTTGCCTTGGGCACTAGCCTTGCACACAACCCTTGGGAACTAGCCTTGCGCACCAGCCTTGCCCACAAGCCTTGCACACCAGCCTTGCACACTAGCCTTGCATACAAGCCTTGCACACTAGCCTTGCACACAGGCCATGCTCACTAGCCTTGGGCACTAGCCTTGCACACAGACCTTGGGCACTAGCCTTGCGCACTAGCCTTGCCCACGAGCCTTGCACACTAGCCTTGCACGCAGGCCTTGCACGCTAGGCATGCTTGGGCCAGCAGCTCCCGCATCAAGTCGGCGGGTGTAGGCACGGTTGGGCGCAGATCCCGCATCGCCTCGTCGCGTCTGGGCGCAAACCCGTCGCGTCTCGTTGCGTCTTCAGAAGTCGTCGCTAACAGCACCTTTGGTTGCCACTGGTGGTTAGGCGGGTTGGTTGCGCAAACCCTATAGGAGGGTGGCATGCTGCGGGGCGCTGGAATGCGCAGGCTTAGGGCGTTTTTGCCCGGATAGGCACTGGAATGTGCTGGTTTTGGGCGTTTTTGCCTGGATAGGCTAAGGAATGGGCATGCTTTGGGCGTTTTCCCCGGATAGGCACTGGAATGGGCTGGTTTTGGGCGTTTTTGCCTGGATAGGCTAACGAATGGGGCATGCTTTGGGCGTTTTTGCCCGGGTAGGCACTGGAATGCCTGGCCTTGGCTGGGCATTGCTGGGTTGGGCTCCCTTGGCCTTTCAGGCGCCTTGGATGCTGTCTTGTGAAGACCATGGG
>NW_027518715.1:275000-277500 GCF_043159265.1 Tasmannia lanceolata
CAAGTCGACGGGTCTAGGCATTCTTGGGCGCAGATCCCGCATCGTCTCGTCGCGTCTGGGCGCAAACACGTCGCGTCTCGTTGCGTCTTCAGAAGTCGTCGCTAACAGCACCTTTGGTTGCCACTGGTGGTTAGGCTGGTTGGTTGCGCAAACCCTATAGGAGGGTGGCATGCTGGTGGGCGTTTTTGCCCGGATAGGCACTAGAATGTGCAGATTTTGGGCGTTTTTGCCTGGATAGGCTAAGGAATGGGCATGCTTTGGGCGTTTTTGCCCGGATAGGCACCGGAATGCTTGGCCTTGGCTTGTCCTAGCAAGGCATTGCTGGGTTGGGCTCCCTTGGCCTTTTGGGCGCCTTGGACGATGTCTTGCGAAGACCATGGGCACAAGGCCATGGCATATGGTGAGGAAAGGACCACGGTTGCCAAGGTTAGGCACCGGAATGCTTGGCCTTGGCTTGCCAAAGCAGGGCATTGCTGGGTTGGGCTCCCTTGGCCTTCCGGGCGCCTTGGACACTGTCTTGGGAAGACCATGGGCACAAGGCCATGGCATATGGTGGGGAATGGACCACGGTTGCCAAGGCTAGGCATATAGAGAGGAATTGCATTTTTGCCCGGATAGGCACCGGAATGCTTGGCCTTGGCTTGCCATAGCAGGGCATTGCTGGGTTGGGCTCCCTTGGCCTTCCGGGGGCCTTGGACGCTGTCTTGGGAAGACCATGGGCACAAGGCCATGGCATATAGTGAGGAATGGACCACGGTTGGCAAGGCTAGGCATATAGAGAGGAATGGACCACGGTTGCCAAGGTTGCGCAAGTTTTGGGCATTTTTTGCCCGGATATGCCCAAGTATGCCCCGATAGGCCCGTTACGCCCCGGTATGAACGCGTATGCCCGGATAGACTCGGTATGCCTTGGGATACATGCGTATGCCCCGATAGGCTTGGTACGCCCCGATATGCGCACGTGTGCCCCAGTAGGGCTCGGTATGCCCCGGTATGTACGCGTGTGCCCCGATAGGCCCGGTATGCCCCGATATGCACACGTGTGCCCCAATAGGGGTCGGTATGCCCCGGTAGGTACGCGTGTGCCCCGTAATGCACGTTTCGCAGATCTCCCCGCATGTCCCGCCCCTATATGTAATACTTACTTACTTACTTACTTTCTTTCTTGCTTGCTTGCTTGCTTGCAATGGTTGGGAGTGCCCGGCATGCCCCGCTGCAGAGACCAAGGGCGCAATGACTTGGCACCGCGGATGCCGGGACTCCGGCACTTCCCGTGGCACTGATGGTTGGTTCCAAAGACAAAAGGCCGTGCAAGGCCACCGCACCGCGGATGATTTTGCTCGTGCTGGCGCCGTTGTGTGGCCAAAGAACATGCGCGAATGCTCGTGTCGGAAGGGTTGGTGTCCTGGCCCCGCGGGTGTCACGAATGCTCGGTTGCGAAGACCATGGGACCAGAGCCATGGCACGTCGGATGATGGCTCCAGCTGGCGCCCCGGCACTTTCTGTGGCATTGATGCTCGGTTTCAAAGACAAACGTGCGCAGGGCCAGGGGACCGCGGATGACTGCTCGTGCTGGCCCCGTTGGGCGGCATTGATGGTCGGTTGCAAAGAAAATGCGCGATTGCTCGTGTCGGGGCCTGGCAAGCCAAGGCCAAGCGAGCCATGGCAACGCGGATGATGGCTCCAGCTGGCGCCCCGGCACTTTCTGTGGCATTGATGCTCGGTTTCGAAGACAAACGTGCGCAGGGCCAGGGGACCGCGGAGGACTGCTCGTGCTGGCCCCGTTGGGCGGCATTGATGGTGTGTTGCAGAGAGCATGTGCGATTGCAAGTGTCGGCCGGGTTTGGGTTCCCTTGGGCTTTCGGGTGCCTTGGACGCTGTCTTGCGAAGACCATGGGCACAAGGCCCCGTCCTGGCCCCTTGTTCGATTCGCTCTCGTCTTGCGCTTGCTTCCAAGGTCCTCCATGACCTTCCCCATGGCCTTGCTAGATCCCCCCCATGACGCATGACCTCTGTCCGTTGATTGGTTTTGAGTGCACACCATGCCCGGCTTGGCACCGTGTTGTCGCGTGAGTGGCATTTGGATCGTGCATGCTGGTGGGCTACCTGCCAATGCGCACAAGCCTTGCACACTAGCCTTGCGCACGAGCCTTGCACAAAAGCCTTGGACACAAGCCTTGCGCACAAGCCATGCGCACAAGCCTTGGACGCTAGCCTTGCACACAAGCCATGCATACAAGCCTTGCTCACAAGCCTTGGGCACTGGCCCATCGCAGTAGCCTTGCACACAAGCCTTGCGCACTAGCTTTGGGCACGAGCCTTGCGCACTTGCCTTGGGCACTAGCCTTGCACACAACCCTTGGGAACTAGCCTTGCGCACCAGCCTTGCCCACAAGCCTTGCACACCAGCCTTGCACACTAGCCTTGCATACAAGCCTTGCACACTAGCCTTGCACACAGGCCATGCTCACTAGCCTTGGGCACTAGCCTTGCACACAGA
>NW_027518715.1:287500-290000 GCF_043159265.1 Tasmannia lanceolata
TGCTCGGTTGCGAAGACCATGGGACCAGAGCCATGGCACGTCGGATGATGGCTCCAGCTGGCGCCCCGGCACTTTCTGTGGCATTGATGCTCGGTTTCAAAGACAAACGTGCGCAGGGCCAGGGGACCGCGGATGACTGCTCGTGCTGGCCCCGTTGGGCGGCATTGATGGTCGGTTGCAAAGAAAATGCGCGATTGCTCGTGTCGGGGCCCGGCAAGCCAAGGCCAAGCGAGCCATGGCACGTCGGATGATGGCTCCAGCTGGCGCCCCGGCACTTTCTGTGGCATTGATGCTCGGTTTCAAAGACAAACGTGCGCAGGGCCAGGGGACCGCGGATGACTGCTCGTGCTGGCCCCGTTGGGCGGCATTGATGGTCGGTTGCAAAGAAAATGCGCGATTGCTCGTGTCGGGGCCTGGCAAGCCAAGGCCAAGCGAGCCATGGCAACGCGGATGATGGCTCGCTAGTGCTGGCGCCGTGCACAGTGGCCTCGCACACTCGCCCTGCACGCTTCCCTTGCACGCAGCCTTGCACACTAGCCTCGCATGCGAGCCTTGCACCCTAGCCATGCAAACTAGCCTTGCACGGTAGCCATGCACACAAGCCGTGCACATTAGCCATGCGCACAAGCCCCGCACACTAGCCTTGCGCACAACCCTTGCACACAAGCCATGCACTCGAGCAATGCACACAAGCCTTGCACTCAAGCAATGCACACAAGCCCTGGACACTAGCCTTGCACACGGGCCTGGCACACAAGCCTTGGGCACTAGCCTTGCGCACTAGCGTTCCACATGAGCCTTGCACACTAGCCTTGGACACTAGCCTTGCACACAGGCCTTGCACACTAGGCATGCTTGGGCGAGCTGATCCCGCATCAAGTCGACGGGTCTAGGCATTCTTGGGCGCAGATCCCGCATCGTCTCGTCGCGTCTGGGCGCAAACACGTCGCGTCTCGTTGCGTCTTCAGAAGTCGTCGCTAACAGCACCTTTGGTTGCCACTGGTGGTTAGGCTGGTTGGTTGCGCAAACCCTATAGGAGGGTGGCATGCTGGTGGGCGTTTTTGCCCGGATAGGCACTAGAATGTGCAGATTTTGGGCGTTTTTGCCTGGATAGGCTAAGGAATGGGCATGCTTTGGGCGTTTTTGCCCGGATAGGCACCGGAATGCTTGGCCTTGGCTTGTCCTAGCAAGGCATTGCTGGGTTGGGCTCCCTTGGCCTTTTGGGCGCCTTGGACGATGTCTTGCGAAGACCATGGGCACAAGGCCATGGCATATGGTGAGGAAAGGACCACGGTTGCCAAGGTTAGGCACCGGAATGCTTGGCCTTGGCTTGCCAAAGCAGGGCATTGCTGGGTTGGGCTCCCTTGGCCTTCCGGGCGCCTTGGACACTGTCTTGGGAAGACCATGGGCACAAGGCCATGGCATATGGTGGGGAATGGACCACGGTTGCCAAGGCTAGGCATATAGAGAGGAATTGCATTTTTGCCCGGATAGGCACCGGAATGCTTGGCCTTGGCTTGCCATAGCAGGGCATTGCTGGGTTGGGCTCCCTTGGCCTTCCGGGGGCCTTGGACGCTGTCTTGGGAAGACCATGGGCACAAGGCCATGGCATATAGTGAGGAATGGACCACGGTTGGCAAGGCTAGGCATATAGAGAGGAATGGACCACGGTTGCCAAGGTTGCGCAAGTTTTGGGCATTTTTTGCCCGGATATGCCCAAGTATGCCCCGATAGGCCCGTTACGCCCCGGTATGAACGCGTATGCCCGGATAGACTCGGTATGCCTTGGGATACATGCGTATGCCCCGATAGGCTTGGTACGCCCCGATATGCGCACGTGTGCCCCAGTAGGGCTCGGTATGCCCCGGTATGTACGCGTGTGCCCCGATAGGCCCGGTATGCCCCGATATGCACACGTGTGCCCCAATAGGGGTCGGTATGCCCCGGTAGGTACGCGTGTGCCCCGTAATGCACGTTTCGCAGATCTCCCCGCATGTCCCGCCCCTATATGTAATACTTACTTACTTACTTACTTTCTTTCTTGCTTGCTTGCTTGCTTGCAATGGTTGGGAGTGCCCGGCATGCCCCGCTGCAGAGACCAAGGGCGCAATGACTTGGCACCGCGGATGCCGGGACTCCGGCACTTCCCGTGGCACTGATGGTTGGTTCCAAAGACAAAAGGCCGTGCAAGGCCACCGCACCGCGGATGATTTTGCTCGTGCTGGCGCCGTTGTGTGGCCAAAGAACATGCGCGAATGCTCGTGTCGGAAGGGTTGGTGTCCTGGCCCCGCGGGTGTCACGAATGCTCGGTTGCGAAGACCATGGGACCAGAGCCATGGCACGTCGGATGATGGCTCCAGCTGGCGCCCCGGCACTTTCTGTGGCATTGATGCTCGGTTTCAAAGACAAACGTGCGCAGGGCCAGGGGACCGCGGATGACTGCTCGTGCTGGCCCCGTTGGGCGGCATTGATGGTCGGTTGCAAAGAAAATGCGCGATTG
>NW_027518715.1:300000-305000 GCF_043159265.1 Tasmannia lanceolata
CCTTGGCCTTCCGGGCGCCTTGGACACTGTCTTGGGAAGACCATGGGCACAAGGCCATGGCATATGGTGGGGAATGGACCACGGTTGCCAAGGCTAGGCATATAGAGAGGAATCGCATTTTTGCCCGGATAGGCACCGGAATGCTTGGCCTTGGCTTGCCATAGCAGGGCATTGCTGGGTTGGCCTCCCTTGGCCTTCCGGGGGCCTTGGACGCTGTCTTGGGAAGACCATGGGCACAAGGCCATGGCATATAGTGAGGAATGGACCACGGTTGGCAAGGCTAGGCATATAGAGAGGAATGGACCACGGTTGCCAAGGTTGCGCAAGTTTTGGGCATTTTTTGCCCGGATATGCCCAAGTATGCCCCGATAGGCCCGTTACGCCCCGGTATGAACGCGTATGCCCGGATAGACTCGGTATGCCTTGGGATACATGCGTATGCCCCGATAGGCTTGGTACGCCCCGATATGCGCACGTGTGCCCCAGTAGGGCTCGGTATGCCCCGGTATGTACGCGTGTGCCCCGATAGGCCCGGTATGCCCCGATAGGCCCGGTATGCCCCGATATGCACACGTGTGCCCCAATAGGGGTCGGTATGCCCCGGTAGGTACGCGTGTGCCCCGTAATGCACGTTTCGCAGATCTCCCCGCATGTCCCGCCCCTATATGTAATACTTACTTACTTACTTACTTTCTTTCTTGCTTGCTTGCTTGCTTGCAATGGTTGGGAGTGCCCGGCATGCCCCGCTGCAGAGACCAAGGGCGCAATGACTTGGCACCGCGGATGCCGGGACTCCGGCACTTCCCGTGGCACTGATGGTTGGTTCCAAAGACAAAAGGCCGTGCAAGGCCACCGCACCGCGGATGATTTTGCTCGTGCTGGCGCCGTTGTGTGGCCAAAGAACATGCGCGAATGCTCGTGTCGGAAGGGTTGGTGTCCTGGCCCCGCGGGTGTCACGAATGCTCGGTTGCGAAGACCATGGGACCAGAGCCATGGCACGTCGGATGATGGCTCCAGCTGGCGCCCCGGCACTTTCTGTGGCATTGATGCTCGGTTTCAAAGACAAACGTGCGCAGGGCCAGGGGACCGCGGATGACTGCTCGTGCTGGCCCCGTTGGGCGGCATTGATGGTCGGTTGCAAAGAAAATGCGCGATTGCTCGTGTCGGGGCCCGGCAAGCCAAGGCCAAGCGAGCCATGGCACGTCGGATGATGGCTCTAGCTGGCGCCCCGGCACTTTCTGTGGCATTGATGCTCGGTTTCAAAGACAAACGTGCGCAGGGCCAGGGGACCGCGGATGACTGCTCGTGCTGGCCCCGTTGGGCGGCATTGATGGTCGGTTGCAAAGAAAATGCGCGATTGCTCGTGTCGGGGCCTGGCAAGCCAAGGCCAAGCGAGCCATGGCAACGCGGATGATGGCTCGCTAGTGCTGGCGCCGTGCACAGTGGCCTCGCACACTCGCCCTGCACGCTTCCCTTGCACGCAGCCTTGCACACTAGCCTCGCATGCGAGCCTTGCACCCTAGCCATGCAAACTAGCCTTGCACGGTAGCCATGCACACAAGCCGTGCACATTAGCCATGCGCACAAGCCCCGCACACTAGCCTTGCGCACAACCCTTGCACACAAGCCATGCACTCGAGCAATGCACACAAGCCTTGCACTCAAGCAATGCACACAAGCCCTGGACACTAGCCTTGCACACGGGCCTGGCACACAAGCCTTGGGCACTAGCCTTGCGCACTAGCGTTCCACATGAGCCTTGCACACTAGCCTTGGACACTAGCCTTGCACACAGGCCTTGCACACTAGGCATGCTTGGGCGAGCTGATCCCGCATCAAGTCGACGGGTCTAGGCATTCTTGGGCGCAGATCCCGCATCGTCTCGTCGCGTCTGGGCGCAAACACGTCGCGTCTCGTTGCGTCTTCAGAAGTCGTCGCTAACAGCACCTTTGGTTGCCACTGGTGGTTAGGCTGGTTGGTTGCGCAAACCCTATAGGAGGGTGGCATGCTGGTGGGCGTTTTTGCCCGGATAGGCACTAGAATGTGCAGATTTTGGGCGTTTTTGCCTGGATAGGCTAAGGAATGGGCATGCTTTGGGCGTTTTTGCCCGGATAGGCACCGGAATGCTTGGCCTTGGCTTGTCCTAGCAAGGCATTGCTGGGTTGGGCTCCCTTGGCCTTTTGGGCGCCTTGGACGATGTCTTGCGAAGACCATGGGCACAAGGCCATGGCATATGGTGAGGAAAGGACCACGGTTGCCAAGGTTAGGCACCGGAATGCTTGGCCTTGGCTTGCCAAAGCAGGGCATTGCTGGGTTGGGCTCCCTTGGCCTTCCGGGCGCCTTGGACACTGTCTTGGGAAGACCATGGGCACAAGGCCATGGCATATGGTGGGGAATGGACCACGGTTGCCAAGGCTAGGCATATAGAGAGGAATTGCATTTTTGCCCGGATAGGCACCGGAATGCTTGGCCTTGGCTTGCCATAGCAGGGCATTGCTGGGTTGGGCTCCCTTGGCCTTCCGGGGGCCTTGGACGCTGTCTTGGGAAGACCATGGGCACAAGGCCATGGCATATAGTGAGGAATGGACCACGGTTGGCAAGGCTAGGCATATAGAGAGGAATGGACCACGGTTGCCAAGGTTGCGCAAGTTTTGGGCATTTTTTGCCCGGATATGCCCAAGTATGCCCCGATAGGCCCGTTACGCCCCGGTATGAACGCGTATGCCCGGATAGACTCGGTATGCCTTGGGATACATGCGTATGCCCCGATAGGCTTGGTACGCCCCGATATGCGCACGTGTGCCCCAGTAGGGCTCGGTATGCCCCGGTATGTACGCGTGTGCCCCGATAGGCCCGGTATGCCCCGATATGCACACGTGTGCCCCAATAGGGGTCGGTATGCCCCGGTAGGTACGCGTGTGCCCCGTAATGCACGTTTCGCAGATCTCCCCGCATGTCCCGCCCCTATATGTAATACTTACTTACTTACTTACTTTCTTTCTTGCTTGCTTGCTTGCTTGCAATGGTTGGGAGTGCCCGGCATGCCCCGCTGCAGAGACCAAGGGCGCAATGACTTGGCACCGCGGATGCCGGGACTCCGGCACTTCCCGTGGCACTGATGGTTGGTTCCAAAGACAAAAGGCCGTGCAAGGCCACCGCACCGCGGATGATTTTGCTCGTGCTGGCGCCGTTGTGTGGCCAAAGAACATGCGCGAATGCTCGTGTCGGAAGGGTTGGTGTCCTGGCCCCGCGGGTGTCACGAATGCTCGGTTGCGAAGACCATGGGACCAGAGCCATGGCACGTCGGATGATGGCTCCAGCTGGCGCCCCGGCACTTTCTGTGGCATTGATGCTCGGTTTCAAAGACAAACGTGCGCAGGGCCAGGGGACCGCGGATGACTGCTCGTGCTGGCCCCGTTGGGCGGCATTGATGGTCGGTTGCAAAGAAAATGCGCGATTGCTCGTGTCGGGGCCTGGCAAGCCAAGGCCAAGCGAGCCATGGCAACGCGGATGATGGCTCCAGCTGGCGCCCCGGCACTTTCTGTGGCATTGATGCTCGGTTTCGAAGACAAACGTGCGCAGGGCCAGGGGACCGCGGAGGACTGCTCGTGCTGGCCCCGTTGGGCGGCATTGATGGTGTGTTGCAGAGAGCATGTGCGATTGCAAGTGTCGGCCGGGTTTGGGTTCCCTTGGGCTTTCGGGTGCCTTGGACGCTGTCTTGCGAAGACCATGGGCACAAGGCCCCGTCCTGGCCCCTTGTTCGATTCGCTCTCGTCTTGCGCTTGCTTCCAAGGTCCTCCATGACCTTCCCCATGGCCTTGCTAGATCCCCCCCATGACGCATGACCTCTGTCCGTTGATTGGTTTTGAGTGCACACCATGCCCGGCTTGGCACCGTGTTGTCGCGTGAGTGGCATTTGGATCGTGCATGCTGGTGGGCTACCTGCCAATGCGCACAAGCCTTGCACACTAGCCTTGCGCACGAGCCTTGCACAAAAGCCTTGGACACAAGCCTTGCGCACAAGCCATGCGCACAAGCCTTGGACGCTAGCCTTGCACACAAGCCATGCATACAAGCCTTGCTCACAAGCCTTGGGCACTGGCCCATCGCAGTAGCCTTGCACACAAGCCTTGCGCACTAGCTTTGGGCACGAGCCTTGCGCACTTGCCTTGGGCACTAGCCTTGCACACAACCCTTGGGAACTAGCCTTGCGCACCAGCCTTGCCCACAAGCCTTGCACACCAGCCTTGCACACTAGCCTTGCATACAAGCCTTGCACACTAGCCTTGCACACAGGCCATGCTCACTAGCCTTGGGCACTAGCCTTGCACACAGACCTTGGGCACTAGCCTTGCGCACTAGCCTTGCCCACGAGCCTTGCACACTAGCCTTGCACGCAGGCCTTGCACGCTAGGCATGCTTGGGCCAGCAGCTCCCGCATCAAGTCGGCGGGTGTAGGCACGGTTGGGCGCAGATCCCGCATCGCCTCGTCGCGTCTGGGCGCAAACCCGTCGCGTCTCGTTGCGTCTTCAGAAGTCGTCGCTAACAGCACCTTTGGTTGCCACTGGTGGTTAGGCGGGTTGGTTGCGCAAACCCTATAGGAGGGTGGCATGCTGCGGGGCGCTGGAATGCGCAGGCTTAGGGCGTTTTTGCCCGGATAGGCACTGGAATGTGCTGGTTTTGGGCGTTTTTGCCTGGATAGGCTAAGGAATGGGCATGCTTTGGGCGTTTTCCCCGGATAGGCACTGGAATGGGCTGGTTTTGGGCGTTTTTGCCTGGATAGGCTAACGAATGGGGCATGCTTTGGGCGTTTTTGCCCGGGTAGGCACTGGAATGCCTGGCCTTGGCTGGGCATTGCTGGGTTGGGCTCCCTTGGCCTTTCAGGCGCCTTGGATGCTGTCTTGTGAAGACCATGGGCACAAGGCCATGGCATATAGTGGGGAATGGACCATGGTTGCCAAGGTTAGGCAATATAGAGGGCGGTGGGCGAGTAGGCCATG
>NW_027518715.1:315000-317500 GCF_043159265.1 Tasmannia lanceolata
CACATTAGCCATGCGCACAAGCCCCGCACACTAGCCTTGCGCACAACCCTTGCACACAAGCCATGCACTCGAGCAATGCACACAAGCCTTGCACTCAAGCAATGCACACAAGCCCTGGACACTAGCCTTGCACACGGGCCTGGCACACAAGCCTTGGGCACTAGCCTTGCGCACTAGCGTTCCACATGAGCCTTGCACACTAGCCTTGGACACTAGCCTTGCACACAGGCCTTGCACACTAGGCATGCTTGGGCGAGCTGATCCCGCATCAAGTCGACGGGTCTAGGCATTCTTGGGCGCAGATCCCGCATCGTCTCGTCGCGTCTGGGCGCAAACACGTCGCGTCTCGTTGCGTCTTCAGAAGTCGTCGCTAACAGCACCTTTGGTTGCCACTGGTGGTTAGGCTGGTTGGTTGCGCAAACCCTATAGGAGGGTGGCATGCTGGTGGGCGTTTTTGCCCGGATAGGCACTAGAATGTGCAGATTTTGGGCGTTTTTGCCTGGATAGGCTAAGGAATGGGCATGCTTTGGGCGTTTTTGCCCGGATAGGCACCGGAATGCTTGGCCTTGGCTTGTCCTAGCAAGGCATTGCTGGGTTGGGCTCCCTTGGCCTTTTGGGCGCCTTGGACGATGTCTTGCGAAGACCATGGGCACAAGGCCATGGCATATGGTGAGGAAAGGACCACGGTTGCCAAGGTTAGGCACCGGAATGCTTGGCCTTGGCTTGCCAAAGCAGGGCATTGCTGGGTTGGGCTCCCTTGGCCTTCCGGGCGCCTTGGACACTGTCTTGGGAAGACCATGGGCACAAGGCCATGGCATATGGTGGGGAATGGACCACGGTTGCCAAGGCTAGGCATATAGAGAGGAATTGCATTTTTGCCCGGATAGGCACCGGAATGCTTGGCCTTGGCTTGCCATAGCAGGGCATTGCTGGGTTGGGCTCCCTTGGCCTTCCGGGGGCCTTGGACGCTGTCTTGGGAAGACCATGGGCACAAGGCCATGGCATATAGTGAGGAATGGACCACGGTTGGCAAGGCTAGGCATATAGAGAGGAATGGACCACGGTTGCCAAGGTTGCGCAAGTTTTGGGCATTTTTTGCCCGGATATGCCCAAGTATGCCCCGATAGGCCCGTTACGCCCCGGTATGAACGCGTATGCCCGGATAGACTCGGTATGCCTTGGGATACATGCGTATGCCCCGATAGGCTTGGTACGCCCCGATATGCGCACGTGTGCCCCAGTAGGGCTCGGTATGCCCCGGTATGTACGCGTGTGCCCCGATAGGCCCGGTATGCCCCGATATGCACACGTGTGCCCCAATAGGGGTCGGTATGCCCCGGTAGGTACGCGTGTGCCCCGTAATGCACGTTTCGCAGATCTCCCCGCATGTCCCGCCCCTATATGTAATACTTACTTACTTACTTACTTTCTTTCTTGCTTGCTTGCTTGCTTGCAATGGTTGGGAGTGCCCGGCATGCCCCGCTGCAGAGACCAAGGGCGCAATGACTTGGCACCGCGGATGCCGGGACTCCGGCACTTCCCGTGGCACTGATGGTTGGTTCCAAAGACAAAAGGCCGTGCAAGGCCACCGCACCGCGGATGATTTTGCTCGTGCTGGCGCCGTTGTGTGGCCAAAGAACATGCGCGAATGCTCGTGTCGGAAGGGTTGGTGTCCTGGCCCCGCGGGTGTCACGAATGCTCGGTTGCGAAGACCATGGGACCAGAGCCATGGCACGTCGGATGATGGCTCCAGCTGGCGCCCCGGCACTTTCTGTGGCATTGATGCTCGGTTTCAAAGACAAACGTGCGCAGGGCCAGGGGACCGCGGATGACTGCTCGTGCTGGCCCCGTTGGGCGGCATTGATGGTCGGTTGCAAAGAAAATGCGCGATTGCTCGTGTCGGGGCCTGGCAAGCCAAGGCCAAGCGAGCCATGGCAACGCGGATGATGGCTCCAGCTGGCGCCCCGGCACTTTCTGTGGCATTGATGCTCGGTTTCGAAGACAAACGTGCGCAGGGCCAGGGGACCGCGGAGGACTGCTCGTGCTGGCCCCGTTGGGCGGCATTGATGGTGTGTTGCAGAGAGCATGTGCGATTGCAAGTGTCGGCCGGGTTTGGGTTCCCTTGGGCTTTCGGGTGCCTTGGACGCTGTCTTGCGAAGACCATGGGCACAAGGCCCCGTCCTGGCCCCTTGTTCGATTCGCTCTCGTCTTGCGCTTGCTTCCAAGGTCCTCCATGACCTTCCCCATGGCCTTGCTAGATCCCCCCCATGACGCATGACCTCTGTCCGTTGATTGGTTTTGAGTGCACACCATGCCCGGCTTGGCACCGTGTTGTCGCGTGAGTGGCATTTGGATCGTGCATGCTGGTGGGCTACCTGCCAATGCGCACAAGCCTTGCACACTAGCCTTGCGCACGAGCCTTGCACAAAAGCCTTGGACACAAGCCTTGCGCACAAGCCATGCGCACAAGCCTTGGACGCTAGCCTTGCACACAAGCCAT
>NW_027518715.1:327500-330000 GCF_043159265.1 Tasmannia lanceolata
CGTTTCGCAGATCTCCCCGCATGTCCCGCCCCTATATGTAATACTTACTTACTTACTTACTTTCTTTCTTGCTTGCTTGCTTGCTTGCAATGGTTGGGAGTGCCCGGCATGCCCCGCTGCAGAGACCAAGGGCGCAATGACTTGGCACCGCGGATGCCGGGACTCCGGCACTTCCCGTGGCACTGATGGTTGGTTCCAAAGACAAAAGGCCGTGCAAGGCCACCGCACCGCGGATGATTTTGCTCGTGCTGGCGCCGTTGTGTGGCCAAAGAACATGCGCGAATGCTCGTGTCGGAAGGGTTGGTGTCCTGGCCCCGCGGGTGTCACGAATGCTCGGTTGCGAAGACCATGGGACCAGAGCCATGGCACGTCGGATGATGGCTCCAGCTGGCGCCCCGGCACTTTCTGTGGCATTGATGCTCGGTTTCAAAGACAAACGTGCGCAGTGCCAGGGGACCGCGGATGACTGCTCGTGCTGGCCCCGTTGGGCGGCATTGATGGTCGGTTGCAAAGAAAATGCGCGATTGCTCGTGTCGGGGCCCGGCAAGCCAAGGCCAAGCGAGCCATGGCACGTCGGATGATGGCTCCAGCTGGCGCCCCGGCACTTTCTGTGGCATTGATGCTCGGTTTCAAAGACAAACGTGCGCAGGGCCAGGGGACCGCGGATGACTGCTCGTGCTGGCCCCGTTGGGCGGCATTGATGGTCGGTTGCAAAGAAAATGCGCGATTGCTCGTGTCGGGGCCTGGCAAGCCAAGGCCAAGCGAGCCATGGCAACGCGGATGATGGCTCGCTAGTGCTGGCGCCGTGCACAGTGGCCTCGCACACTCGCCCTGCACGCTTCCCTTGCACGCAGCCTTGCACACTAGCCTCGCATGCGAGCCTTGCACCCTAGCCATGCAAACTAGCCTTGCACGGTAGCCATGCACACAAGCCGTGCACATTAGCCATGCGCACAAGCCCCGCACACTAGCCTTGCGCACAACCCTTGCACACAAGCCATGCACTCGAGCAATGCACACAAGCCTTGCACTCAAGCAATGCACACAAGCCCTGGACACTAGCCTTGCACACGGGCCTGGCACACAAGCCTTGGGCACTAGCCTTGCGCACTAGCGTTCCACATGAGCCTTGCACACTAGCCTTGGACACTAGCCTTGCACACAGGCCTTGCACACTAGGCATGCTTGGGCGAGCTGATCCCGCATCAAGTCGACGGGTCTAGGCATTCTTGGGCGCAGATCCCGCATCGTCTCGTCGCGTCTGGGCGCAAACACGTCGCGTCTCGTTGCGTCTTCAGAAGTCGTCGCTAACAGCACCTTTGGTTGCCACTGGTGGTTAGGCTGGTTGGTTGCGCAAACCCTATAGGAGGGTGGCATGCTGGTGGGCGTTTTTGCCCGGATAGGCACTAGAATGTGCAGATTTTGGGCGTTTTTGCCTGGATAGGCTAAGGAATGGGCATGCTTTGGGCGTTTTTGCCCGGATAGGCACCGGAATGCTTGGCCTTGGCTTGTCCTAGCAAGGCATTGCTGGGTTGGGCTCCCTTGGCCTTTTGGGCGCCTTGGACGATGTCTTGCGAAGACCATGGGCACAAGGCCATGGCATATGGTGAGGAAAGGACCACGGTTGCCAAGGTTAGGCACCGGAATGCTTGGCCTTGGCTTGCCAAAGCAGGGCATTGCTGGGTTGGGCTCCCTTGGCCTTCCGGGCGCCTTGGACACTGTCTTGGGAAGACCATGGGCACAAGGCCATGGCATATGGTGGGGAATGGACCACGGTTGCCAAGGCTAGGCATATAGAGAGGAATTGCATTTTTGCCCGGATAGGCACCGGAATGCTTGGCCTTGGCTTGCCATAGCAGGGCATTGCTGGGTTGGGCTCCCTTGGCCTTCCGGGGGCCTTGGACGCTGTCTTGGGAAGACCATGGGCACAAGGCCATGGCATATAGTGAGGAATGGACCACGGTTGGCAAGGCTAGGCATATAGAGAGGAATGGACCACGGTTGCCAAGGTTGCGCAAGTTTTGGGCATTTTTTGCCCGGATATGCCCAAGTATGCCCCGATAGGCCCGTTACGCCCCGGTATGAACGCGTATGCCCGGATAGACTCGGTATGCCTTGGGATACATGCGTATGCCCCGATAGGCTTGGTACGCCCCGATATGCGCACGTGTGCCCCAGTAGGGCTCGGTATGCCCCGGTATGTACGCGTGTGCCCCGATAGGCCCGGTATGCCCCGATATGCACACGTGTGCCCCAATAGGGGTCGGTATGCCCCGGTAGGTACGCGTGTGCCCCGTAATGCACGTTTCGCAGATCTCCCCGCATGTCCCGCCCCTATATGTAATACTTACTTACTTACTTACTTTCTTTCTTGCTTGCTTGCTTGCTTGCAATGGTTGGGAGTGCCCGGCATGCCCCGCTGCAGAGACCAAGGGCGCAATGACTTGGCACCGCGGATGCCGGGACTCCGGCACTTCCCGTGGCACTGATGGTTGGTTCC
>NW_027518715.1:340000-345000 GCF_043159265.1 Tasmannia lanceolata
GCATTGCTGGGTTGGGCTCCCTTGGCCTTTTGGGCGCCTTGGACGATGTCTTGCGAAGACCATGGGCACAAGGCCATGGCATATGGTGAGGAAAGGACCACGGTTGCCAAGGTTAGGCACCGGAATGCTTGGCCTTGGCTTGCCCTAGCAGGGCATTGCTGGGTTGGGCTCCCTTGGCCTTTTGGGCGCCTTGGACGATGTCTTGCGAAGACCATGGGCACAAGGCCATGGCATATGGTGAGGAAAGGACCACGGTTGCCAAGGTTAGGCACCGGAATGCTTGGCCTTGGCTTGCCAAAGCAGGGCATTGCTGGGTTGGGCTCCCTTGGCCTTCCGGGCGCCTTGGACACTGTCTTGGGAAGACCATGGGCACAAGGCCATGGCATATGGTGGGGAATGGACCACGGTTGCCAAGGCTAGGCATATAGAGAGGAATCGCATTTTTGCCCGGATAGGCACCGGAATGCTTGGCCTTGGCTTGCCATAGCAGGGCATTGCTGGGTTGGGCTCCCTTGGCCTTCCGGGGGCCTTGGACGCTGTCTTGGGAAGACCATGGGCACAAGGCCATGGCATATAGTGAGGAATGGACCACGGTTGGCAAGGCTAGGCATATAGAGAGGAATGGACCACGGTTGCCAAGGTTGCGCAAGTTTTGGGCATTTTTTGCCCGGATATGCCCAAGTATGCCCCGATAGGCCCGTTACGCCCCGGTATGAACGCGTATGCCCGGATAGACTCGGTATGCCTTGGGATACATGCGTATGCCCCGATAGGCTTGGTACGCCCCGATATGCGCACGTGTGCCCCAGTAGGGCTCGGTATGCCCCGGTATGTACGCGTGTGCCCCGATAGGCCCGGTATGCCCCGATATGCACACGTGTGCCCCAATAGGGGTCGGTATGCCCCGGTTGGTACGCGTGTGCCCCGTAATGCACGTTTCGCAGATCTCCCCGCATGTCCCGCCCCTATATGTAATACTTACTTACTTACTTACTTTCTTTCTTGCTTGCTTGCTTGCTTGCAATGGTTGGGAGTGCCCGGCATGCCCCGCTGCAGAGACCAAGGGCGCAATGACTTGGCACCGCGGATGCCGGGACTCCGGCACTTCCCGTGGCACTGATGGTTGGTTCCAAAGACAAAAGGCCGTGCAAGGCCACCGCACCGCGGATGATTTTGCTCGTGCTGGCGCCGTTGTGTGGCCAAAGAACATGCGCGAATGCTCGTGTCGGAAGGGTTGGTGTCCTGGCCCCGCGGGTGTCACGAATGCTCGGTTGCGAAGACCATGGGACCAGAGCCATGGCACGTCGGATGATGGCTCCAGCTGGCGCCCCGGCACTTTCTGTGGCATTGATGCTCGGTTTCAAAGACAAACGTGCGCAGGGCCAGGGGACCGCGGATGACTGCTCGTGCTGGCCCCGTTGGGCAGCATTGATGGTCGGTTGCAAAGAAAATGCGCGATTGCTCGTGTCGGGGCCCGGCAAGCCAAGGCCAAGCGAGCCATGGCACGTCGGATGATGGCTCCAGCTGGCGCCCCGGCACTTTCTGTGGCATTGATGCTCGGTTTCAAAGACAAACGTGCGCAGGGCCAGGGGACCGCGGATGACTGCTCGTGCTGGCCCCGTTGGGCGGCATTGATGGTCGGTTGCAAAGAAAATGCGCGATTGCTCGTGTCGGGGCCTGGCAAGCCAAGGCCAAGCGAGCCATGGCAACGCGGATGATGGCTCGCTAGTGCTGGCGCCGTGCACAGTGGCCTCGCACACTCGCCCTGCACGCTTCCCTTGCACGCAGCCTTGCACACTAGCCTCGCATGCGAGCCTTGCACCCTAGCCATGCAAACTAGCCTTGCACGGTAGCCATGCACACAAGCCGTGCACATTAGCCATGCGCACAAGCCCCGCACACTAGCCTTGCGCACAACCCTTGCACACAAGCCATGCACTCGAGCAATGCACACAAGCCTTGCACTCAAGCAATGCACACAAGCCCTGGACACTAGCCTTGCACACGGGCCTGGCACACAAGCCTTGGGCACTAGCCTTGCGCACTAGCGTTCCACATGAGCCTTGCACACTAGCCTTGGACACTAGCCTTGCACACAGGCCTTGCACACTAGGCATGCTTGGGCGAGCTGATCCCGCATCAAGTCGACGGGTCTAGGCATTCTTGGGCGCAGATCCCGCATCGTCTCGTCGCGTCTGGGCGCAAACACGTCGCGTCTCGTTGCGTCTTCAGAAGTCGTCGCTAACAGCACCTTTGGTTGCCACTGGTGGTTAGGCTGGTTGGTTGCGCAAACCCTATAGGAGGGTGGCATGCTGGTGGGCGTTTTTGCCCGGATAGGCACTAGAATGTGCAGATTTTGGGCGTTTTTGCCTGGATAGGCTAAGGAATGGGCATGCTTTGGGCGTTTTTGCCCGGATAGGCACCGGAATGCTTGGCCTTGGCTTGTCCTAGCAAGGCATTGCTGGGTTGGGCTCCCTTGGCCTTTTGGGCGCCTTGGACGATGTCTTGCGAAGACCATGGGCACAAGGCCATGGCATATGGTGAGGAAAGGACCACGGTTGCCAAGGTTAGGCACCGGAATGCTTGGCCTTGGCTTGCCAAAGCAGGGCATTGCTGGGTTGGGCTCCCTTGGCCTTCCGGGCGCCTTGGACACTGTCTTGGGAAGACCATGGGCACAAGGCCATGGCATATGGTGGGGAATGGACCACGGTTGCCAAGGCTAGGCATATAGAGAGGAATGGCATTTTTGCCCGGATAGGCACCGGAATGCTTGGCCTTGGCTTGCCATAGCAGGGCATTGCTGGGTTGGGCTCCCTTGGCCTTCCGGGGGCCTTGGACGCTGTCTTGGGAAGACCATGGGCACAAGGCCATGGCATATAGTGAGGAATGGACCACGGTTGGCAAGGCTAGGCATATAGAGAGGAATGGACCACGGTTGCCAAGGTTGCGCAAGTTTTGGGCATTTTTTGCCCGGATATGCCCAAGTATGCCCCGATAGGCCCGTTACGCCCCGGTATGAACGCGTATGCCCGGATAGACTCGGTATGCCTTGGGATACATGCGTATGCCCCGATAGGCTTGGTACGCCCCGATATGCGCACGTGTGCCCCAGTAGGGCTCGGTATGCCCCGGTATGTACGCGTGTGCCCCGATAGGCCCGGTATGCCCCGATATGCACACGTGTGCCCCAATAGGGGTCGGTATGCCCCGGTAGGTACGCGTGTGCCCCGTAATGCACGTTTCGCAGATCTCCCCGCATGTCCCGCCCCTATATGTAATACTTACTTACTTACTTACTTTCTTTCTTGCTTGCTTGCTTGCTTGCAATGGTTGGGAGTGCCCGGCATGCCCCGCTGCAGAGACCAAGGGCGCAATGACTTGGCACCGCGGATGCCGGGACTCCGGCACTTCCCGTGGCACTGATGGTTGGTTCCAAAGACAAAAGGCCGTGCAAGGCCACCGCACCGCGGATGATTTTGCTCGTGCTGGCGCCGTTGTGTGGCCAAAGAACATGCGCGAATGCTCGTGTCGGAAGGGTTGGTGTCCTGGCCCCGCGGGTGTCACGAATGCTCGGTTGCGAAGACCATGGGACCAGAGCCATGGCACGTCGGATGATGGCTCCAGCTGGCGCCCCGGCACTTTCTGTGGCATTGATGCTCGGTTTCAAAGACAAACGTGCGCAGGGCCAGGGGACCGCGGATGACTGCTCGTGCTGGCCCCGTTGGGCGGCATTGATGGTCGGTTGCAAAGAAAATGCGCGATTGCTCGTGTCGGGGCCTGGCAAGCCAAGGCCAAGCGAGCCATGGCAACGCGGATGATGGCTCCAGCTGGCGCCCCGGCACTTTCTGTGGCATTGATGCTCGGTTTCGAAGACAAACGTGCGCAGGGCCAGGGGACCGCGGAGGACTGCTCGTGCTGGCCCCGTTGGGCGGCATTGATGGTGTGTTGCAGAGAGCATGTGCGATTGCAAGTGTCGGCCGGGTTTGGGTTCCCTTGGGCTTTCGGGTGCCTTGGACGCTGTCTTGCGAAGACCATGGGCACAAGGCCCCGTCCTGGCCCCTTGTTCGATTCGCTCTCGTCTTGCGCTTGCTTCCAAGGTCCTCCATGACCTTCCCCATGGCCTTGCTAGATCCCCCCCATGACGCATGACCTCTGTCCGTTGATTGGTTTTGAGTGCACACCATGCCCGGCTTGGCACCGTGTTGTCGCGTGAGTGGCATTTGGATCGTGCATGCTGGTGGGCTACCTGCCAATGCGCACAAGCCTTGCACACTAGCCTTGCGCACGAGCCTTGCACAAAAGCCTTGGACACAAGCCTTGCGCACAAGCCATGCGCACAAGCCTTGGACGCTAGCCTTGCACACAAGCCATGCATACAAGCCTTGCTCACAAGCCTTGGGCACTGGCCCATCGCAGTAGCCTTGCACACAAGCCTTGCGCACTAGCTTTGGGCACGAGCCTTGCGCACTTGCCTTGGGCACTAGCCTTGCACACAACCCTTGGGAACTAGCCTTGCGCACCAGCCTTGCCCACAAGCCTTGCACACCAGCCTTGCACACTAGCCTTGCATACAAGCCTTGCACACTAGCCTTGCACACAGGCCATGCTCACTAGCCTTGGGCACTAGCCTTGCACACAGACCTTGGGCACTAGCCTTGCGCACTAGCCTTGCCCACGAGCCTTGCACACTAGCCTTGCACGCAGGCCTTGCACGCTAGGCATGCTTGGGCCAGCAGCTCCCGCATCAAGTCGGCGGGTGTAGGCACGGTTGGGCGCAGATCCCGCATCGCCTCGTCGCGTCTGGGCGCAAACCCGTCGCGTCTCGTTGCGTCTTCAGAAGTCGTCGCTAACAGCACCTTTGGTTGCCACTGGTGGTTAGGCGGGTTGGTTGCGCAAACCCTATAGGAGGGTGGCATGCTGCGGGGCGCTGGAATGCGCAGGCTTAGGGCGTTTTTGCCCGGATAGGCACTGGAATGTGCTGGTTTTGGGCGTTTTTGCCT
>NW_027518715.1:355000-357500 GCF_043159265.1 Tasmannia lanceolata
AGACAAACGTGCGCAGGGCCAGGGGACCGCGGATGACTGCTCGTGCTGGCCCCGTTGGGCGGCATTGATGGTCGGTTGCAAAGAAAATGCGCGATTGCTCGTGTCGGGGCCTGGCAAGCCAAGGCCAAGCGAGCCATGGCAACGCGGATGATGGCTCGCTAGTGCTGGCGCCGTGCACAGTGGCCTCGCACACTCGCCCTGCACGCTTCCCTTGCACGCAGCCTTGCACACTAGCCTCGCATGCGAGCCTTGCACCCTAGCCATGCAAACTAGCCTTGCACGGTAGCCATGCACACAAGCCGTGCACATTAGCCATGCGCACAAGCCCCGCACACTAGCCTTGCGCACAACCCTTGCACACAAGCCATGCACTCGAGCAATGCACACAAGCCTTGCACTCAAGCAATGCACACAAGCCCTGGACACTAGCCTTGCACACGGGCCTGGCACACAAGCCTTGGGCACTAGCCTTGCGCACTAGCGTTCCACATGAGCCTTGCACACTAGCCTTGGACACTAGCCTTGCACACAGGCCTTGCACACTAGGCATGCTTGGGCGAGCTGATCCCGCATCAAGTCGACGGGTCTAGGCATTCTTGGGCGCAGATCCCGCATCGTCTCGTCGCGTCTGGGCGCAAACACGTCGCGTCTCGTTGCGTCTTCAGAAGTCGTCGCTAACAGCACCTTTGGTTGCCACTGGTGGTTAGGCTGGTTGGTTGCGCAAACCCTATAGGAGGGTGGCATGCTGGTGGGCGTTTTTGCCCGGATAGGCACTAGAATGTGCAGATTTTGGGCGTTTTTGCCTGGATAGGCTAAGGAATGGGCATGCTTTGGGCGTTTTTGCCCGGATAGGCACCGGAATGCTTGGCCTTGGCTTGTCCTAGCAAGGCATTGCTGGGTTGGGCTCCCTTGGCCTTTTGGGCGCCTTGGACGATGTCTTGCGAAGACCATGGGCACAAGGCCATGGCATATGGTGAGGAAAGGACCACGGTTGCCAAGGTTAGGCACCGGAATGCTTGGCCTTGGCTTGCCAAAGCAGGGCATTGCTGGGTTGGGCTCCCTTGGCCTTCCGGGCGCCTTGGACACTGTCTTGGGAAGACCATGGGCACAAGGCCATGGCATATGGTGGGGAATGGACCACGGTTGCCAAGGCTAGGCATATAGAGAGGAATGGCATTTTTGCCCGGATAGGCACCGGAATGCTTGGCCTTGGCTTGCCATAGCAGGGCATTGCTGGGTTGGGCTCCCTTGGCCTTCCGGGGGCCTTGGACGCTGTCTTGGGAAGACCATGGGCACAAGGCCATGGCATATAGTGAGGAATGGACCACGGTTGGCAAGGCTAGGCATATAGAGAGGAATGGACCACGGTTGCCAAGGTTGCGCAAGTTTTGGGCATTTTTTGCCCGGATATGCCCAAGTATGCCCCGATAGGCCCGTTACGCCCCGGTATGAACGCGTATGCCCGGATAGACTCGGTATGCCTTGGGATACATGCGTATGCCCCGATAGGCTTGGTACGCCCCGATATGCGCACGTGTGCCCCAGTAGGGCTCGGTATGCCCCGGTATGTACGCGTGTGCCCCGATAGGCCCGGTATGCCCCGATATGCACACGTGTGCCCCAATAGGGGTCGGTATGCCCCGGTAGGTACGCGTGTGCCCCGTAATGCACGTTTCGCAGATCTCCCCGCATGTCCCGCCCCTATATGTAATACTTACTTACTTACTTACTTTCTTTCTTGCTTGCTTGCTTGCTTGCAATGGTTGGGAGTGCCCGGCATGCCCCGCTGCAGAGACCAAGGGCGCAATGACTTGGCACCGCGGATGCCGGGACTCCGGCACTTCCCGTGGCACTGATGGTTGGTTCCAAAGACAAAAGGCCGTGCAAGGCCACCGCACCGCGGATGATTTTGCTCGTGCTGGCGCCGTTGTGTGGCCAAAGAACATGCGCGAATGCTCGTGTCGGAAGGGTTGGTGTCCTGGCCCCGCGGGTGTCACGAATGCTCGGTTGCGAAGACCATGGGACCAGAGCCATGGCACGTCGGATGATGGCTCCAGCTGGCGCCCCGGCACTTTCTGTGGCATTGATGCTCGGTTTCAAAGACAAACGTGCGCAGGGCCAGGGGACCGCGGATGACTGCTCGTGCTGGCCCCGTTGGGCGGCATTGATGGTCGGTTGCAAAGAAAATGCGCGATTGCTCGTGTCGGGGCCTGGCAAGCCAAGGCCAAGCGAGCCATGGCAACGCGGATGATGGCTCCAGCTGGCGCCCCGGCACTTTCTGTGGCATTGATGCTCGGTTTCGAAGACAAACGTGCGCAGGGCCAGGGGACCGCGGAGGACTGCTCGTGCTGGCCCCGTTGGGCGGCATTGATGGTGTGTTGCAGAGAGCATGTGCGATTGCAAGTGTCGGCCGGGTTTGGGTTCCCTTGGGCTTTCGGGTGCCTTGGACGCTGTCTTGCGAAGACCATGGGCACAAGGCCCCGTCCTGGCCCCTTGTTCG
>NW_027518715.1:377500-382500 GCF_043159265.1 Tasmannia lanceolata
ACACTAGGCATGCTTGGGCGAGCTGATCCCGCATCAAGTCGACGGGTCTAGGCATTCTTGGGCGCAGATCCCGCATCGTCTCGTCGCGTCTGGGCGCAAACACGTCGCGTCTCGTTGCGTCTTCAGAAGTCATCGCTAACAGCACCTTTGGTTGCCACTGGTGGTTAGGCTGGTTGGTTGCGCAAACCCTATAGGAGGGTGGCATGCTGGTGGGCGTTTTTGCCCGGATAGGCACTAGAATGTGCAGATTTTGGGCGTTTTTGCCTGGATAGGCTAAGGAATGGGCATGCTTTGGGCGTTTTTGCCCGGATAGGCACCGGAATGCTTGGCCTTGGCTTGTCCTAGCAAGGCATTGCTGGGTTGGGCTCCCTTGGCCTTTTGGGCGCCTTGGACGATGTCTTGCGAAGACCATGGGCACAAGGCCATGGCATATGGTGAGGAAAGGACCACGGTTGCCAAGGTTAGGCACCGGAATGCTTGGCCTTGGCTTGCCCTAGCAGGGCATTGCTGGGTTGGGCTCCCTTGGCCTTTTGGGCGCCTTGGACGATGTCTTGCGAAGACCATGGGCACAAGGCCATGGCATATGGTGAGGAAAGGACCACGGTTGCCAAGGTTAGGCACCGGAATGCTTGGCCTTGGCTTGCCAAAGCAGGGCATTGCTGGGTTGGGCTCCCTTGGCCTTCCGGGCGCCTTGGACACTGTCTTGGGAAGACCATGGGCACAAGGCCATGGCATATGGTGGGGAATGGACCACGGTTGCCAAGGCTAGGCATATAGAGAGGAATCGCATTTTTGCCCGGATAGGCACCGGAATGCTTGGCCTTGGCTTGCCATAGCAGGGCATTGCTGGGTTGGGCTCCCTTGGCCTTCCGGGGGCCTTGGACGCTGTCTTGGGAAGACCATGGGCACAAGGCCATGGCATATAGTGAGGAATGGACCACGGTTGGCAAGGCTAGGCATATAGAGAGGAATGGACCACGGTTGCCAAGGTTGCGCAAGTTTTGGGCATTTTTTGCCCGGATATGCCCAAGTATGCCCCGATAGGCCCGTTACGCCCCGGTATGAACGCGTATGCCCGGATAGACTCGGTATGCCTTGGGATACATGCGTATGCCCCGATAGGCTTGGTACGCCCCGATATGCGCACGTGTGCCCCAGTAGGGCTCGGTATGCCCCGGTATGTACGCGTGTGCCCCGATAGGCCCGGTATGCCCCGATATGCACACGTGTGCCCCAATAGGGGTCGGTATGCCCCGGTAGGTACGCGTGTGCCCCGTAATGCACGTTTCGCAGATCTCCCCGCATGTCCCGCCCCTATATGTAATACTTACTTACTTACTTACTTTCTTTCTTGCTTGCTTGCTTGCTTGCAATGGTTGGGAGTGCCCGGCATGCCCCGCTGCAGAGACCAAGGGCGCAATGACTTGGCACCGCGGATGCCGGGACTCCGGCACTTCCCGTGGCACTGATGGTTGGTTCCAAAGACAAAAGGCCGTGCAAGGCCACCGCACCGCGGATGATTTTGCTCGTGCTGGCGCCGTTGTGTGGCCAAAGAACATGCGCGAATGCTCGTGTCGGAAGGGTTGGTGTCCTGGCCCCGCGGGTGTCACGAATGCTCGGTTGCGAAGACCATGGGACCAGAGCCATGGCACGTCGGATGATGGCTCCAGCTGGCGCCCCGGCACTTTCTGTGGCATTGATGCTCGGTTTCAAAGACAAACGTGCGCAGTGCCAGGGGACCGCGGATGACTGCTCGTGCTGGCCCCGTTGGGCGGCATTGATGGTCGGTTGCAAAGAAAATGCGCGATTGCTCGTGTCGGGGCCCGGCAAGCCAAGGCCAAGCGAGCCATGGCACGTCGGATGATGGCTCCAGCTGGCGCCCCGGCACTTTCTGTGGCATTGATGCTCGGTTTCAAAGACAAACGTGCGCAGGGCCAGGGGACCGCGGATGACTGCTCGTGCTGGCCCCGTTGGGCGGCATTGATGGTCGGTTGCAAAGAAAATGCGCGATTGCTCGTGTCGGGGCCTGGCAAGCCAAGGCCAAGCGAGCCATGGCAACGCGGATGATGGCTCGCTAGTGCTGGCGCCGTGCACAGTGGCCTCGCACACTCGCCCTGCACGCTTCCCTTGCACGCAGCCTTGCACACTAGCCTCGCATGCGAGCCTTGCACCCTAGCCATGCAAACTAGCCTTGCACGGTAGCCATGCACACAAGCCGTGCACATTAGCCATGCGCACAAGCCCCGCACACTAGCCTTGCGCACAACCCTTGCACACAAGCCATGCACTCGAGCAATGCACACAAGCCTTGCACTCAAGCAATGCACACAAGCCCTGGACACTAGCCTTGCACACGGGCCTGGCACACAAGCCTTGGGCACTAGCCTTGCGCACTAGCGTTCCACATGAGCCTTGCACACTAGCCTTGGACACTAGCCTTGCACACAGGCCTTGCACACTAGGCATGCTTGGGCGAGCTGATCCCGCATCAAGTCGACGGGTCTAGGCATTCTTGGGCGCAGATCCCGCATCGTCTCGTCGCGTCTGGGCGCAAACACGTCGCGTCTCGTTGCGTCTTCAGAAGTCGTCGCTAACAGCACCTTTGGTTGCCACTGGTGGTTAGGCTGGTTGGTTGCGCAAACCCTATAGGAGGGTGGCATGCTGGTGGGCGTTTTTGCCCGGATAGGCACTAGAATGTGCAGATTTTGGGCGTTTTTGCCTGGATAGGCTAAGGAATGGGCATGCTTTGGGCGTTTTTGCCCGGATAGGCACCGGAATGCTTGGCCTTGGCTTGTCCTAGCAAGGCATTGCTGGGTTGGGCTCCCTTGGCCTTTTGGGCGCCTTGGACGATGTCTTGCGAAGACCATGGGCACAAGGCCATGGCATATGGTGAGGAAAGGACCACGGTTGCCAAGGTTAGGCACCGGAATGCTTGGCCTTGGCTTGCCAAAGCAGGGCATTGCTGGGTTGGGCTCCCTTGGCCTTCCGGGCGCCTTGGACACTGTCTTGGGAAGACCATGGGCACAAGGCCATGGCATATGGTGGGGAATGGACCACGGTTGCCAAGGCTAGGCATATAGAGAGGAATGGCATTTTTGCCCGGATAGGCACCGGAATGCTTGGCCTTGGCTTGCCATAGCAGGGCATTGCTGGGTTGGGCTCCCTTGGCCTTCCGGGGGCCTTGGACGCTGTCTTGGGAAGACCATGGGCACAAGGCCATGGCATATAGTGAGGAATGGACCACGGTTGGCAAGGCTAGGCATATAGAGAGGAATGGACCACGGTTGCCAAGGTTGCGCAAGTTTTGGGCATTTTTTGCCCGGATATGCCCAAGTATGCCCCGATAGGCCCGTTACGCCCCGGTATGAACGCGTATGCCCGGATAGACTCGGTATGCCTTGGGATACATGCGTATGCCCCGATAGGCTTGGTACGCCCCGATATGCGCACGTGTGCCCCAGTAGGGCTCGGTATGCCCCGGTATGTACGCGTGTGCCCCGATAGGCCCGGTATGCCCCGATATGCACACGTGTGCCCCAATAGGGGTCGGTATGCCCCGGTAGGTACGCGTGTGCCCCGTAATGCACGTTTCGCAGATCTCCCCGCATGTCCCGCCCCTATATGTAATACTTACTTACTTACTTACTTTCTTTCTTGCTTGCTTGCTTGCTTGCAATGGTTGGGAGTGCCCGGCATGCCCCGCTGCAGAGACCAAGGGCGCAATGACTTGGCACCGCGGATGCCGGGACTCCGGCACTTCCCGTGGCACTGATGGTTGGTTCCAAAGACAAAAGGCCGTGCAAGGCCACCGCACCGCGGATGATTTTGCTCGTGCTGGCGCCGTTGTGTGGCCAAAGAACATGCGCGAATGCTCGTGTCGGAAGGGTTGGTGTCCTGGCCCCGCGGGTGTCACGAATGCTCGGTTGCGAAGACCATGGGACCAGAGCCATGGCACGTCGGATGATGGCTCCAGCTGGCGCCCCGGCACTTTCTGTGGCATTGATGCTCGGTTTCAAAGACAAACGTGCGCAGGGCCAGGGGACCGCGGATGACTGCTCGTGCTGGCCCCGTTGGGCGGCATTGATGGTCGGTTGCAAAGAAAATGCGCGATTGCTCGTGTCGGGGCCTGGCAAGCCAAGGCCAAGCGAGCCATGGCAACGCGGATGATGGCTCCAGCTGGCGCCCCGGCACTTTCTGTGGCATTGATGCTCGGTTTCGAAGACAAACGTGCGCAGGGCCAGGGGACCGCGGAGGACTGCTCGTGCTGGCCCCGTTGGGCGGCATTGATGGTGTGTTGCAGAGAGCATGTGCGATTGCAAGTGTCGGCCGGGTTTGGGTTCCCTTGGGCTTTCGGGTGCCTTGGACGCTGTCTTGCGAAGACCATGGGCACAAGGCCCCGTCCTGGCCCCTTGTTCGATTCGCTCTCGTCTTGCGCTTGCTTCCAAGGTCCTCCATGACCTTCCCCATGGCCTTGCTAGATCCCCCCCATGACGCATGACCTCTGTCCGTTGATTGGTTTTGAGTGCACACCATGCCCGGCTTGGCACCGTGTTGTCGCGTGAGTGGCATTTGGATCGTGCATGCTGGTGGGCTACCTGCCAATGCGCACAAGCCTTGCACACTAGCCTTGCGCACGAGCCTTGCACAAAAGCCTTGGACACAAGCCTTGCGCACAAGCCATGCGCACAAGCCTTGGACGCTAGCCTTGCACACAAGCCATGCATACAAGCCTTGCTCACAAGCCTTGGGCACTGGCCCATCGCAGTAGCCTTGCACACAAGCCTTGCGCACTAGCTTTGGGCACGAGCCTTGCGCACTTGCCTTGGGCACTAGCCTTGCACACAACCCTTGGGAACTAGCCTTGCGCACCAGCCTTGCCCACAAGCCTTGCACACCAGCCTTGCACACTAGCCTTGCATACAAGCCTTGCACACTAGCCTTGCACACAGGCCATGCTCACTAGCCTTGGGCACTAGCCTTGCACACAGACCTTGGGCACT
>NW_027518715.1:392500-395000 GCF_043159265.1 Tasmannia lanceolata
GAATGCTCGTGTCGGAAGGGTTGGTGTCCTGGCCCCGCGGGTGTCACGAATGCTCGGTTGCGAAGACCATGGGACCAGAGCCATGGCACGTCGGATGATGGCTCCAGCTGGCGCCCCGGCACTTTCTGTGGCATTGATGCTCGGTTTCAAAGACAAACGTGCGCAGTGCCAGGGGACCGCGGATGACTGCTCGTGCTGGCCCCGTTGGGCGGCATTGATGGTCGGTTGCAAAGAAAATGCGCGATTGCTCGTGTCGGGGCCCGGCAAGCCAAGGCCAAGCGAGCCATGGCACGTCGGATGATGGCTCCAGCTGGCGCCCCGGCACTTTCTGTGGCATTGATGCTCGGTTTCCAAGACAAACGTGCGCAGGGCCAGGGGACCGCGGATGACTGCTCGTGCTGGCCCCGTTGGGCGGCATTGATGGTCGGTTGCAAAGAAAATGCGCGATTGCTCGTGTCGGGGCCTGGCAAGCCAAGGCCAAGCGAGCCATGGCAACGCGGATGATGGCTCGCTAGTGCTGGCGCCGTGCACAGTGGCCTCGCACACTCGCCCTGCACGCTTCCCTTGCACGCAGCCTTGCACACTAGCCTCGCATGCGAGCCTTGCACCCTAGCCATGCAAACTAGCCTTGCACGGTAGCCATGCACACAAGCCGTGCACATTAGCCATGCGCACAAGCCCCGCACACTAGCCTTGCGCACAACCCTTGCACACAAGCCATGCACTCGAGCAATGCACACAAGCCTTGCACTCAAGCAATGCACACAAGCCCTGGACACTAGCCTTGCACACGGGCCTGGCACACAAGCCTTGGGCACTAGCCTTGCGCACTAGCGTTCCACATGAGCCTTGCACACTAGCCTTGGACACTAGCCTTGCACACAGGCCTTGCACACTAGGCATGCTTGGGCGAGCTGATCCCGCATCAAGTCGACGGGTCTAGGCATTCTTGGGCGCAGATCCCGCATCGTCTCGTCGCGTCTGGGCGCAAACACGTCGCGTCTCGTTGCGTCTTCAGAAGTCGTCGCTAACAGCACCTTTGGTTGCCACTGGTGGTTAGGCTGGTTGGTTGCGCAAACCCTATAGGAGGGTGGCATGCTGGTGGGCGTTTTTGCCCGGATAGGCACTAGAATGTGCAGATTTTGGGCGTTTTTGCCTGGATAGGCTAAGGAATGGGCATGCTTTGGGCGTTTTTGCCCGGATAGGCACCGGAATGCTTGGCCTTGGCTTGTCCTAGCAAGGCATTGCTGGGTTGGGCTCCCTTGGCCTTTTGGGCGCCTTGGACGATGTCTTGCGAAGACCATGGGCACAAGGCCATGGCATATGGTGAGGAAAGGACCACGGTTGCCAAGGTTAGGCACCGGAATGCTTGGCCTTGGCTTGCCAAAGCAGGGCATTGCTGGGTTGGGCTCCCTTGGCCTTCCGGGCGCCTTGGACACTGTCTTGGGAAGACCATGGGCACAAGGCCATGGCATATGGTGGGGAATGGACCACGGTTGCCAAGGCTAGGCATATAGAGAGGAATTGCATTTTTGCCCGGATAGGCACCGGAATGCTTGGCCTTGGCTTGCCATAGCAGGGCATTGCTGGGTTGGGCTCCCTTGGCCTTCCGGGGGCCTTGGACGCTGTCTTGGGAAGACCATGGGCACAAGGCCATGGCATATAGTGAGGAATGGACCACGGTTGGCAAGGCTAGGCATATAGAGAGGAATGGACCACGGTTGCCAAGGTTGCGCAAGTTTTGGGCATTTTTTGCCCGGATATGCCCAAGTATGCCCCGATAGGCCCGTTACGCCCCGGTATGAACGCGTATGCCCGGATAGACTCGGTATGCCTTGGGATACATGCGTATGCCCCGATAGGCTTGGTACGCCCCGATATGCGCACGTGTGCCCCAGTAGGGCTCGGTATGCCCCGGTATGTACGCGTGTGCCCCGATAGGCCCGGTATGCCCCGATATGCACACGTGTGCCCCAATAGGGGTCGGTATGCCCCGGTAGGTACGCGTGTGCCCCGTAATGCACGTTTCGCAGATCTCCCCGCATGTCCCGCCCCTATATGTAATACTTACTTACTTACTTACTTTCTTTCTTGCTTGCTTGCTTGCTTGCAATGGTTGGGAGTGCCCGGCATGCCCCGCTGCAGAGACCAAGGGCGCAATGACTTGGCACCGCGGATGCCGGGACTCCGGCACTTCCCGTGGCACTGATGGTTGGTTCCAAAGACAAAAGGCCGTGCAAGGCCACCGCACCGCGGATGATTTTGCTCGTGCTGGCGCCGTTGTGTGGCCAAAGAACATGCGCGAATGCTCGTGTCGGAAGGGTTGGTGTCCTGGCCCCGCGGGTGTCACGAATGCTCGGTTGCGAAGACCATGGGACCAGAGCCATGGCACGTCGGATGATGGCTCCAGCTGGCGCCCCGGCACTTTCTGTGGCATTGATGCTCGGTTTCAAAGACAAACGTGCGCAGGGCCAGGGGACCGCGGATGACTGCTCGTGCT
>NW_027518715.1:405000-407500 GCF_043159265.1 Tasmannia lanceolata
GAGGAATGGCATTTTTGCCCGGATAGGCACCGGAATGCTTGGCCTTGGCTTGCCATAGCAGGGCATTGCTGGGTTGGGCTCCCTTGGCCTTCCGGGGGCCTTGGACGCTGTCTTGGGAAGACCATGGGCACAAGGCCATGGCATATAGTGAGGAATGGACCACGGTTGGCAAGGCTAGGCATATAGAGAGGAATGGACCACGGTTGCCAAGGTTGCGCAAGTTTTGGGCATTTTTTGCCCGGATATGCCCAAGTATGCCCCGATAGGCCCGTTACGCCCCGGTATGAACGCGTATGCCCGGATAGACTCGGTATGCCTTGGGATACATGCGTATGCCCCGATAGGCTTGGTACGCCCCGATATGCGCACGTGTGCCCCAGTAGGGCTCGGTATGCCCCGGTATGTACGCGTGTGCCCCGATAGGCCCGGTATGCCCCGATATGCACACGTGTGCCCCAATAGGGGTCGGTATGCCCCGGTAGGTACGCGTGTGCCCCGTAATGCACGTTTCGCAGATCTCCCCGCATGTCCCGCCCCTATATGTAATACTTACTTACTTACTTACTTTCTTTCTTGCTTGCTTGCTTGCTTGCAATGGTTGGGAGTGCCCGGCATGCCCCGCTGCAGAGACCAAGGGCGCAATGACTTGGCACCGCGGATGCCGGGACTCCGGCACTTCCCGTGGCACTGATGGTTGGTTCCAAAGACAAAAGGCCGTGCAAGGCCACCGCACCGCGGATGATTTTGCTCGTGCTGGCGCCGTTGTGTGGCCAAAGAACATGCGCGAATGCTCGTGTCGGAAGGGTTGGTGTCCTGGCCCCGCGGGTGTCACGAATGCTCGGTTGCGAAGACCATGGGACCAGAGCCATGGCACGTCGGATGATGGCTCCAGCTGGCGCCCCGGCACTTTCTGTGGCATTGATGCTCGGTTTCAAAGACAAACGTGCGCAGGGCCAGGGGACCGCGGATGACTGCTCGTGCTGGCCCCGTTGGGCGGCATTGATGGTCGGTTGCAAAGAAAATGCGCGATTGCTCGTGTCGGGGCCTGGCAAGCCAAGGCCAAGCGAGCCATGGCAACGCGGATGATGGCTCCAGCTGGCGCCCCGGCACTTTCTGTGGCATTGATGCTCGGTTTCGAAGACAAACGTGCGCAGGGCCAGGGGACCGCGGAGGACTGCTCGTGCTGGCCCCGTTGGGCGGCATTGATGGTGTGTTGCAGAGAGCATGTGCGATTGCAAGTGTCGGCCGGGTTTGGGTTCCCTTGGGCTTTCGGGTGCCTTGGACGCTGTCTTGCGAAGACCATGGGCACAAGGCCCCGTCCTGGCCCCTTGTTCGATTCGCTCTCGTCTTGCGCTTGCTTCCAAGGTCCTCCATGACCTTCCCCATGGCCTTGCTAGATCCCCCCCATGACGCATGACCTCTGTCCGTTGATTGGTTTTGAGTGCACACCATGCCCGGCTTGGCACCGTGTTGTCGCGTGAGTGGCATTTGGATCGTGCATGCTGGTGGGCTACCTGCCAATGCGCACAAGCCTTGCACACTAGCCTTGCGCACGAGCCTTGCACAAAAGCCTTGGACACAAGCCTTGCGCACAAGCCATGCGCACAAGCCTTGGACGCTAGCCTTGCACACAAGCCATGCATACAAGCCTTGCTCACAAGCCTTGGGCACTGGCCCATCGCAGTAGCCTTGCACACAAGCCTTGCGCACTAGCTTTGGGCACGAGCCTTGCGCACTTGCCTTGGGCACTAGCCTTGCACACAACCCTTGGGAACTAGCCTTGCGCACCAGCCTTGCCCACAAGCCTTGCACACCAGCCTTGCACACTAGCCTTGCATACAAGCCTTGCACACTAGCCTTGCACACAGGCCATGCTCACTAGCCTTGGGCACTAGCCTTGCACACAGACCTTGGGCACTAGCCTTGCGCACTAGCCTTGCCCACGAGCCTTGCACACTAGCCTTGCACGCAGGCCTTGCACGCTAGGCATGCTTGGGCCAGCAGCTCCCGCATCAAGTCGGCGGGTGTAGGCACGGTTGGGCGCAGATCCCGCATCGCCTCGTCGCGTCTGGGCGCAAACCCGTCGCGTCTCGTTGCGTCTTCAGAAGTCGTCGCTAACAGCACCTTTGGTTGCCACTGGTGGTTAGGCGGGTTGGTTGCGCAAACCCTATAGGAGGGTGGCATGCTGCGGGGCGCTGGAATGCGCAGGCTTAGGGCGTTTTTGCCCGGATAGGCACTGGAATGTGCTGGTTTTGGGCGTTTTTGCCTGGATAGGCTAAGGAATGGGCATGCTTTGGGCGTTTTCCCCGGATAGGCACTGGAATGGGCTGGTTTTGGGCGTTTTTGCCTGGATAGGCTAACGAATGGGGCATGCTTTGGGCGTTTTTGCCCGGGTAGGCACTGGAATGCCTGGCCTTGGCTGGGCATTGCTGGGTTGGGCTCCCTTGGCCTTTCAGGCGCCTTGGATGCTGTCTTGTGAAGACCATGGGCACAAGGCCAT
>NW_027518715.1:417500-420000 GCF_043159265.1 Tasmannia lanceolata
ACTAGCCTCGCATGCGAGCCTTGCACCCTAGCCATGCAAACTAGCCTTGCACGGTAGCCATGCACACAAGCCGTGCACATTAGCCATGCGCACAAGCCCCGCACACTAGCCTTGCGCACAACCCTTGCACACAAGCCATGCACTCGAGCAATGCACACAAGCCTTGCACTCAAGCAATGCACACAAGCCCTGGACACTAGCCTTGCACACGGGCCTGGCACACAAGCCTTGGGCACTAGCCTTGCGCACTAGCGTTCCACATGAGCCTTGCACACTAGCCTTGGACACTAGCCTTGCACACAGGCCTTGCACACTAGGCATGCTTGGGCGAGCTGATCCCGCATCAAGTCGACGGGTCTAGGCATTCTTGGGCGCAGATCCCGCATCGTCTCGTCGCGTCTGGGCGCAAACACGTCGCGTCTCGTTGCGTCTTCAGAAGTCGTCGCTAACAGCACCTTTGGTTGCCACTGGTGGTTAGGCTGGTTGGTTGCGCAAACCCTATAGGAGGGTGGCATGCTGGTGGGCGTTTTTGCCCGGATAGGCACTAGAATGTGCAGATTTTGGGCGTTTTTGCCTGGATAGGCTAAGGAATGGGCATGCTTTGGGCGTTTTTGCCCGGATAGGCACCGGAATGCTTGGCCTTGGCTTGTCCTAGCAAGGCATTGCTGGGTTGGGCTCCCTTGGCCTTTTGGGCGCCTTGGACGATGTCTTGCGAAGACCATGGGCACAAGGCCATGGCATATGGTGAGGAAAGGACCACGGTTGCCAAGGTTAGGCACCGGAATGCTTGGCCTTGGCTTGCCAAAGCAGGGCATTGCTGGGTTGGGCTCCCTTGGCCTTCCGGGCGCCTTGGACACTGTCTTGGGAAGACCATGGGCACAAGGCCATGGCATATGGTGGGGAATGGACCACGGTTGCCAAGGCTAGGCATATAGAGAGGAATTGCATTTTTGCCCGGATAGGCACCGGAATGCTTGGCCTTGGCTTGCCATAGCAGGGCATTGCTGGGTTGGGCTCCCTTGGCCTTCCGGGGGCCTTGGACGCTGTCTTGGGAAGACCATGGGCACAAGGCCATGGCATATAGTGAGGAATGGACCACGGTTGGCAAGGCTAGGCATATAGAGAGGAATGGACCACGGTTGCCAAGGTTGCGCAAGTTTTGGGCATTTTTTGCCCGGATATGCCCAAGTATGCCCCGATAGGCCCGTTACGCCCCGGTATGAACGCGTATGCCCGGATAGACTCGGTATGCCTTGGGATACATGCGTATGCCCCGATAGGCTTGGTACGCCCCGATATGCGCACGTGTGCCCCAGTAGGGCTCGGTATGCCCCGGTATGTACGCGTGTGCCCCGATAGGCCCGGTATGCCCCGATATGCACACGTGTGCCCCAATAGGGGTCGGTATGCCCCGGTAGGTACGCGTGTGCCCCGTAATGCACGTTTCGCAGATCTCCCCGCATGTCCCGCCCCTATATGTAATACTTACTTACTTACTTACTTTCTTTCTTGCTTGCTTGCTTGCTTGCAATGGTTGGGAGTGCCCGGCATGCCCCGCTGCAGAGACCAAGGGCGCAATGACTTGGCACCGCGGATGCCGGGACTCCGGCACTTCCCGTGGCACTGATGGTTGGTTCCAAAGACAAAAGGCCGTGCAAGGCCACCGCACCGCGGATGATTTTGCTCGTGCTGGCGCCGTTGTGTGGCCAAAGAACATGCGCGAATGCTCGTGTCGGAAGGGTTGGTGTCCTGGCCCCGCGGGTGTCACGAATGCTCGGTTGCGAAGACCATGGGACCAGAGCCATGGCACGTCGGATGATGGCTCCAGCTGGCGCCCCGGCACTTTCTGTGGCATTGATGCTCGGTTTCAAAGACAAACGTGCGCAGGGCCAGGGGACCGCGGATGACTGCTCGTGCTGGCCCCGTTGGGCGGCATTGATGGTCGGTTGCAAAGAAAATGCGCGATTGCTCGTGTCGGGGCCTGGCAAGCCAAGGCCAAGCGAGCCATGGCAACGCGGATGATGGCTCCAGCTGGCGCCCCGGCACTTTCTGTGGCATTGATGCTCGGTTTCGAAGACAAACGTGCGCAGGGCCAGGGGACCGCGGAGGACTGCTCGTGCTGGCCCCGTTGGGCGGCATTGATGGTGTGTTGCAGAGAGCATGTGCGATTGCAAGTGTCGGCCGGGTTTGGGTTCCCTTGGGCTTTCGGGTGCCTTGGACGCTGTCTTGCGAAGACCATGGGCACAAGGCCCCGTCCTGGCCCCTTGTTCGATTCGCTCTCGTCTTGCGCTTGCTTCCAAGGTCCTCCATGACCTTCCCCATGGCCTTGCTAGATCCCCCCCATGACGCATGACCTCTGTCCGTTGATTGGTTTTGAGTGCACACCATGCCCGGCTTGGCACCGTGTTGTCGCGTGAGTGGCATTTGGATCGTGCATGCTGGTGGGCTACCTGCCAATGCGCACAAGCCTTGCACACTAGCCTTGCGCACGAGCCTTGCA
>NW_027518715.1:430000-435000 GCF_043159265.1 Tasmannia lanceolata
TTGGCCTTGGCTTGCCAAAGCAGAGCATTGCTGGGTTGGGCTCCCTTGGCCTTCCGGGCGCCTTGGACACTGTCTTGGGAAGACCATGGGCACAAGGCCATGGCATATGGTGGGGAATGGACCACGGTTGCCAAGGCTAGGCATATAGAGAGGAATCGCATTTTTGCCCGGATAGGCACCGGAATGCTTGGCCTTGGCTTGCCATAGCAGGGCATTGCTGGGTTGGCCTCCCTTGGCCTTCCGGGGGCCTTGGACGCTGTCTTGGGAAGACCATGGGCACAAGGCCATGGCATATAGTGAGGAATGGACCACGGTTGGCAAGGCTAGGCATATAGAGAGGAATGGACCACGGTTGCCAAGGTTGCGCAAGTTTTGGGCATTTTTTGCCCGGATATGCCCAAGTATGCCCCGATAGGCCCGTTACGCCCCGGTATGAACGCGTATGCCCGGATAGACTCGGTATGCCTTGGGATACATGCGTATGCCCCGATAGGCTTGGTACGCCCCGATATGCGCACGTGTGCCCCAGTAGGGCTCGGTATGCCCCGGTATGTACGCGTGTGCCCCGATAGGCCCGGTATGCCCCGATAGGCCCGGTATGCCCCGATATGCACACGTGTGCCCCAATAGGGGTCGGTATGCCCCGGTAGGTACGCGTGTGCCCCGTAATGCACGTTTCGCAGATCTCCCCGCATGTCCCGCCCCTATATGTAATACTTACTTACTTACTTACTTTCTTTCTTGCTTGCTTGCTTGCTTGCAATGGTTGGGAGTGCCCGGCATGCCCCGCTGCAGAGACCAAGGGCGCAATGACTTGGCACCGCGGATGCCGGGACTCCGGCACTTCCCGTGGCACTGATGGTTGGTTCCAAAGACAAAAGGCCGTGCAAGGCCACCGCACCGCGGATGATTTTGCTCGTGCTGGCGCCGTTGTGTGGCCAAAGAACATGCGCGAATGCTCGTGTCGGAAGGGTTGGTGTCCTGGCCCCGCGGGTGTCACGAATGCTCGGTTGCGAAGACCATGGGACCAGAGCCATGGCACGTCGGATGATGGCTCCAGCTGGCGCCCCGGCACTTTCTGTGGCATTGATGCTCGGTTTCAAAGACAAACGTGCGCAGGGCCAGGGGACCGCGGATGACTGCTCGTGCTGGCCCCGTTGGGCGGCATTGATGGTCGGTTGCAAAGAAAATGCGCGATTGCTCGTGTCGGGGCCCGGCAAGCCAAGGCCAAGCGAGCCATGGCACGTCGGATGATGGCTCCAGCTGGCGCCCCGGCACTTTCTGTGGCATTGATGCTCGGTTTCAAAGACAAACGTGCGCAGGGCCAGGGGACCGCGGATGACTGCTCGTGCTGGCCCCGTTGGGCGGCATTGATGGTCGGTTGCAAAGAAAATGCGCGATTGCTCGTGTCGGGGCCTGGCAAGCCAAGGCCAAGCGAGCCATGGCAACGCGGATGATGGCTCGCTAGTGCTGGCGCCGTGCACAGTGGCCTCGCACACTCGCCCTGCACGCTTCCCTTGCACGCAGCCTTGCACACTAGCCTCGCATGCGAGCCTTGCACCCTAGCCATGCAAACTAGCCTTGCACGGTAGCCATGCACACAAGCCGTGCACATTAGCCATGCGCACAAGCCCCGCACACTAGCCTTGCGCACAACCCTTGCACACAAGCCATGCACTCGAGCAATGCACACAAGCCTTGCACTCAAGCAATGCACACAAGCCCTGGACACTAGCCTTGCACACGGGCCTGGCACACAAGCCTTGGGCACTAGCCTTGCGCACTAGCGTTCCACATGAGCCTTGCACACTAGCCTTGGACACTAGCCTTGCACACAGGCCTTGCACACTAGGCATGCTTGGGCGAGCTGATCCCGCATCAAGTCGACGGGTCTAGGCATTCTTGGGCGCAGATCCCGCATCGTCTCGTCGCGTCTGGGCGCAAACACGTCGCGTCTCGTTGCGTCTTCAGAAGTCGTCGCTAACAGCACCTTTGGTTGCCACTGGTGGTTAGGCTGGTTGGTTGCGCAAACCCTATAGGAGGGTGGCATGCTGGTGGGCGTTTTTGCCCGGATAGGCACTAGAATGTGCAGATTTTGGGCGTTTTTGCCTGGATAGGCTAAGGAATGGGCATGCTTTGGGCGTTTTTGCCCGGATAGGCACCGGAATGCTTGGCCTTGGCTTGTCCTAGCAAGGCATTGCTGGGTTGGGCTCCCTTGGCCTTTTGGGCGCCTTGGACGATGTCTTGCGAAGACCATGGGCACAAGGCCATGGCATATGGTGAGGAAAGGACCACGGTTGCCAAGGTTAGGCACCGGAATGCTTGGCCTTGGCTTGCCAAAGCAGGGCATTGCTGGGTTGGGCTCCCTTGGCCTTCCGGGCGCCTTGGACACTGTCTTGGGAAGACCATGGGCACAAGGCCATGGCATATGGTGGGGAATGGACCACGGTTGCCAAGGCTAGGCATATAGAGAGGAATTGCATTTTTGCCCGGATAGGCACCGGAATGCTTGGCCTTGGCTTGCCATAGCAGGGCATTGCTGGGTTGGGCTCCCTTGGCCTTCCGGGGGCCTTGGACGCTGTCTTGGGAAGACCATGGGCACAAGGCCATGGCATATAGTGAGGAATGGACCACGGTTGGCAAGGCTAGGCATATAGAGAGGAATGGACCACGGTTGCCAAGGTTGCGCAAGTTTTGGGCATTTTTTGCCCGGATATGCCCAAGTATGCCCCGATAGGCCCGTTACGCCCCGGTATGAACGCGTATGCCCGGATAGACTCGGTATGCCTTGGGATACATGCGTATGCCCCGATAGGCTTGGTACGCCCCGATATGCGCACGTGTGCCCCAGTAGGGCTCGGTATGCCCCGGTATGTACGCGTGTGCCCCGATAGGCCCGGTATGCCCCGATATGCACACGTGTGCCCCAATAGGGGTCGGTATGCCCCGGTAGGTACGCGTGTGCCCCGTAATGCACGTTTCGCAGATCTCCCCGCATGTCCCGCCCCTATATGTAATACTTACTTACTTACTTACTTACTTTCTTGCTTGCTTGCTTGCTTGCAATGGTTGGGAGTGCCCGGCATGCCCCGCTGCAGAGACCAAGGGCGCAATGACTTGGCACCGCGGATGCCGGGACTCCGGCACTTCCCGTGGCACTGATGGTTGGTTCCAAAGACAAAAGGCCGTGCAAGGCCACCGCACCGCGGATGATTTTGCTCGTGCTGGCGCCGTTGTGTGGCCAAAGAACATGCGCGAATGCTCGTGTCGGAAGGGTTGGTGTCCTGGCCCCGCGGGTGTCACGAATGCTCGGTTGCGAAGACCATGGGACCAGAGCCATGGCACGTCGGATGATGGCTCCAGCTGGCGCCCCGGCACTTTCTGTGGCATTGATGCTCGGTTTCAAAGACAAACGTGCGCAGGGCCAGGGGACCGCGGATGACTGCTCGTGCTGGCCCCGTTGGGCGGCATTGATGGTCGGTTGCAAAGAAAATGCGCGATTGCTCGTGTCGGGGCCTGGCAAGCCAAGGCCAAGCGAGCCATGGCAACGCGGATGATGGCTCCAGCTGGCGCCCCGGCACTTTCTGTGGCATTGATGCTCGGTTTCGAAGACAAACGTGCGCAGGGCCAGGGGACCGCGGAGGACTGCTCGTGCTGGCCCCGTTGGGCGGCATTGATGGTGTGTTGCAGAGAGCATGTGCGATTGCAAGTGTCGGCCGGGTTTGGGTTCCCTTGGGCTTTCGGGTGCCTTGGACGCTGTCTTGCGAAGACCATGGGCACAAGGCCCCGTCCTGGCCCCTTGTTCGATTCGCTCTCGTCTTGCGCTTGCTTCCAAGGTCCTCCATGACCTTCCCCATGGCCTTGCTAGATCCCCCCCATGACGCATGACCTCTGTCCGTTGATTGGTTTTGAGTGCACACCATGCCCGGCTTGGCACCGTGTTGTCGCGTGAGTGGCATTTGGATCGTGCATGCTGGTGGGCTACCTGCCAATGCGCACAAGCCTTGCACACTAGCCTTGCGCACGAGCCTTGCACAAAAGCCTTGGACACAAGCCTTGCGCACAAGCCATGCGCACAAGCCTTGGACGCTAGCCTTGCACACAAGCCATGCATACAAGCCTTGCTCACAAGCCTTGGGCACTGGCCCATCGCAGTAGCCTTGCACACAAGCCTTGCGCACTAGCTTTGGGCACGAGCCTTGCGCACTTGCCTTGGGCACTAGCCTTGCACACAACCCTTGGGAACTAGCCTTGCGCACCAGCCTTGCCCACAAGCCTTGCACACCAGCCTTGCACACTAGCCTTGCATACAAGCCTTGCACACTAGCCTTGCACACAGGCCATGCTCACTAGCCTTGGGCACTAGCCTTGCACACAGACCTTGGGCACTAGCCTTGCGCACTAGCCTTGCCCACGAGCCTTGCACACTAGCCTTGCACGCAGGCCTTGCACGCTAGGCATGCTTGGGCCAGCAGCTCCCGCATCAAGTCGGCGGGTGTAGGCACGGTTGGGCGCAGATCCCGCATCGCCTCGTCGCGTCTGGGCGCAAACCCGTCGCGTCTCGTTGCGTCTTCAGAAGTCGTCGCTAACAGCACCTTTGGTTGCCACTGGTGGTTAGGCGGGTTGGTTGCGCAAACCCTATAGGAGGGTGGCATGCTGCGGGGCGCTGGAATGCGCAGGCTTAGGGCGTTTTTGCCCGGATAGGCACTGGAATGTGCTGGTTTTGGGCGTTTTTGCCTGGATAGGCTAAGGAATGGGCATGCTTTGGGCGTTTTCCCCGGATAGGCACTGGAATGGGCTGGTTTTGGGCGTTTTTGCCTGGATAGGCTAACGAATGGGGCATGCTTTGGGCGTTTTTGCCCGGGTAGGCACTGGAATGCCTGGCCTTGGCTGGGCATTGCTGGGTTGGGCTCCCTTGGCCTTTCAGGCGCCTTGGATGCTGTCTTGTGAAGACCATGGGCACAAGGCCATGGCATATAGTGGGGAATGGACCATGGTTG
>NW_027518715.1:445000-447500 GCF_043159265.1 Tasmannia lanceolata
GCACACTAGCCTCGCATGCGAGCCTTGCACCCTAGCCATGCAAACTAGCCTTGCACGGTAGCCATGCACACAAGCCGTGCACATTAGCCATGCGCACAAGCCCCGCACACTAGCCTTGCGCACAACCCTTGCACACAAGCCATGCACTCGAGCAATGCACACAAGCCTTGCACTCAAGCAATGCACACAAGCCCTGGACACTAGCCTTGCACACGGGCCTGGCACACAAGCCTTGGGCACTAGCCTTGCGCACTAGCGTTCCACATGAGCCTTGCACACTAGCCTTGGACACTAGCCTTGCACACAGGCCTTGCACACTAGCCATGCTTGGGCGAGCTGATCCCGCATCAAGTCGACGGGTCTAGGCATTCTTGGGCGCAGATCCCGCATCGTCTCGTCGCGTCTGGGCGCAAACACGTCGCGTCTCGTTGCGTCTTCAGAAGTCGTCGCTAACAGCACCTTTGGTTGCCACTGGTGGTTAGGCTGGTTGGTTGCGCAAACCCTATAGGAGGGTGGCATGCTGGTGGGCGTTTTTGCCCGGATAGGCACTAGAATGTGCAGATTTTGGGCGTTTTTGCCTGGATAGGCTAAGGAATGGGCATGCTTTGGGCGTTTTTGCCCGGATAGGCACCAGAATGCTTGGCCTTGGCTTGTCCTAGCAAGGCATTGCTGGGTTGGGCTCCCTTGGCCTTTTGGGCGCCTTGGACGATGTCTTGCGAAGACCATGGGCACAAGGCCATGGCATATGGTGAGGAAAGGACCACGGTTGCCAAGGTTAGGCACCGGAATGCTTGGCCTTGGCTTGCCAAAGCAGGGCATTGCTGGGTTGGGCTCCCTTGGCCTTCCGGGCGCCTTGGACACTGTCTTGGGAAGACCATGGGCACAAGGCCATGGCATATGGTGGGGAATGGACCACGGTTGCCAAGGCTAGGCATATAGAGAGGAATTGCATTTTTGCCCGGATAGGCACCGGAATGCTTGGCCTTGGCTTGCCATAGCAGGGCATTGCTGGGTTGGGCTCCCTTGGCCTTCCGGGGGCCTTGGACGCTGTCTTGGGAAGACCATGGGCACAAGGCCATGGCATATAGTGAGGAATGGACCACGGTTGGCAAGGCTAGGCATATAGAGAGGAATGGACCACGGTTGCCAAGGTTGCGCAAGTTTTGGGCATTTTTTGCCCGGATATGCCCAAGTATGCCCCGATAGGCCCGTTACGCCCCGGTATGAACGCGTATGCCCGGATAGACTCGGTATGCCTTGGGATACATGCGTATGCCCCGATAGGCTTGGTACGCCCCGATATGCGCACGTGTGCCCCAGTAGGGCTCGGTATGCCCCGGTATGTACGCGTGTGCCCCGATAGGCCCGGTATGCCCCGATATGCACACGTGTGCCCCAATAGGGGTCGGTATGCCCCGGTAGGTACGCGTGTGCCCCGTAATGCACGTTTCGCAGATCTCCCCGCATGTCCCGCCCCTATATGTAATACTTACTTACTTACTTACTTTCTTTCTTGCTTGCTTGCTTGCTTGCAATGGTTGGGAGTGCCCGGCATGCCCCGCTGCAGAGACCAAGGGCGCAATGACTTGGCACCGCGGATGCCGGGACTCCGGCACTTCCCGTGGCACTGATGGTTGGTTCCAAAGACAAAAGGCCGTGCAAGGCCACCGCACCGCGGATGATTTTGCTCGTGCTGGCGCCGTTGTGTGGCCAAAGAACATGCGCGAATGCTCGTGTCGGAAGGGTTGGTGTCCTGGCCCCGCGGGTGTCACGAATGCTCGGTTGCGAAGACCATGGGACCAGAGCCATGGCACGTCGGATGATGGCTCCAGCTGGCGCCCCGGCACTTTCTGTGGCATTGATGCTCGGTTTCAAAGACAAACGTGCGCAGGGCCAGGGGACCGCGGATGACTGCTCGTGCTGGCCCCGTTGGGCGGCATTGATGGTCGGTTGCAAAGAAAATGCGCGATTGCTCGTGTCGGGGCCTGGCAAGCCAAGGCCAAGCGAGCCATGGCAACGCGGATGATGGCTCCAGCTGGCGCCCCGGCACTTTCTGTGGCATTGATGCTCGGTTTCGAAGACAAACGTGCGCAGGGCCAGGGGACCGCGGAGGACTGCTCGTGCTGGCCCCGTTGGGCGGCATTGATGGTGTGTTGCAGAGAGCATGTGCGATTGCAAGTGTCGGCCGGGTTTGGGTTCCCTTGGGCTTTCGGGTGCCTTGGACGCTGTCTTGCGAAGACCATGGGCACAAGGCCCCGTCCTGGCCCCTTGTTCGATTCGCTCTCGTCTTGCGCTTGCTTCCAAGGTCCTCCATGACCTTCCCCATGGCCTTGCTAGATCCCCCCCATGACGCATGACCTCTGTCCGTTGATTGGTTTTGAGTGCACACCATGCCCGGCTTGGCACCGTGTTGTCGCGTGAGTGGCATTTGGATCGTGCATGCTGGTGGGCTACCTGCCAATGCGCACAAGCCTTGCACACTAGCCTTGCGCACGAGCCT
>NW_027518715.1:457500-467500 GCF_043159265.1 Tasmannia lanceolata
GAGTGCCCGGCATGCCCCGCTGCAGAGACCAAGGGCGCAATGACTTGGCACCGCGGATGCCGGGACTCCGGCACTTCCCGTGGCACTGATGGTTGGTTCCAAAGACAAAAGGCCGTGCAAGGCCACCGCACCGCGGATGATTTTGCTCGTGCTGGCGCCGTTGTGTGGCCAAAGAACATGCGCGAATGCTCGTGTCGGAAGGGTTGGTGTTCTGGCCCCGCGGGTGTCACGAATGCTCGGTTGCGAAGACCATGGGACCAGAGCCATGGCACGTCGGATGATGGCTCCAGCTGGCGCCCCGGCACTTTCTGTGGCATTGATGCTCGGTTTCAAAGACAAACGTGCGCAGGGCCAGGGGACCGCGGATGACTGCTCGTGCTGGCCCCGTTGGGCGGCATTGATGGTCGGTTGCAAAGAAAATGCGCGATTGCTCGTGTCGGGGCCTGGCAAGCCAAGGCCAAGCGAGCCATGGCAACGCGGATGATGGCTCCAGCTGGCGCCCCGGCACTTTCTGTGGCATTGATGCTCGGTTTCGAAGACAAACGTGCGCAGGGCCAGGGGACCGCGGAGGACTGCTCGTGCTGGCCCCGTTGGGCGGCATTGATGGTGTGTTGCAGAGAGCATGTGCGATTGCAAGTGTCGGCCGGGTTTGGGTTCGCTTGGGCTTTCGGGTGCCTTGGACGCTGTCTTGCGAAGACCATGGGCACAAGGCCCCGTCCTGGCCCCTTGTTCGATTCGCTCTCGTCTTGCGCTTGCTTCCAAGGTCCTCCATGACCTTCCCCATGGCCTTGCTAGATCCCCCCCATGACGCATGACCTCTGTCCGTTGATTGGTTTTGAGTGCACACCATGCCCGGCTTGGCACCGTGTTGTCGCGTGAGTGGCATTTGGATCGTGCATGCTGGTGGGCTACCTGCCAATGCGCACAAGCCTTGCACACTAGCCTTGCGCACGAGCCTTGCACAAAAGCCTTGGACACAAGCCTTGCGCACAAGCCATGCGCACAAGCCTTGGACGCTAGCCTTGCACACAAGCCATGCATACAAGCCTTGCTCACAAGCCTTGGGCACTGGCCCATCGCAGTAGCCTTGCACACAAGCCTTGCGCACTAGCTTTGGGCACGAGCCTTGCGCACTTGCCTTGGGCACTAGCCTTGCACACAACCCTTGGGAACTAGCCTTGCGCACCAGCCTTGCCCACAAGCCTTGCACACCAGCCTTGCACACTAGCCTTGCATACAAGCCTTGCACACTAGCCTTGCACACAGGCCATGCTCACTAGCCTTGGGCACTAGCCTTGCACACAGACCTTGGGCACTAGCCTTGCGCACTAGCCTTGCCCACGAGCCTTGCACACTAGCCTTGCACGCAGGCCTTGCACGCTAGGCATGCTTGGGCCAGCAGCTCCCGCATCAAGTCGGCGGGTGTAGGCACGGTTGGGCGCAGATCCCGCATCGCCTCGTCGCGTCTGGGCGCAAACCCGTCGCGTCTCGTTGCGTCTTCAGAAGTCGTCGCTAACAGCACCTTTGGTTGCCACTGGTGGTTAGGCTGGTTGGTTGCGCAAACCCTATAGGAGGGTGGCATGCTGCGGGGCGCTGGAATGCGCAGGCTTAGGGCGTTTTTGCCCGGATAGGCACTGGAATGTGCTGGTTTTGGGCGTTTTTGCCTGGATAGGCTAAGGAATGGGCATGCTTTGGGCGTTTTCCCCGGATAGGCACTGGAATGGGCTGGTTTTGGGCGAGCTGATCCCGGATAGGCACACAAGCCTTGCACACTAGCCTTGCACACTAGCCTTGCACACAAGCCATGCGTTCAAGCCTTGGGCACTGGCCCTGCACACAAGCCTTGGGCACTAGCCTTGGACACTAGCCTTGCACACAGTCCTTGCACACTAGGCATGCTTGGGCGAGCTGATCCCGCATCAAGTCGACGGGTCTAGGCATTCTTGGGCGCAGATCCCGCATCGTCTCGTCGCGTCTGGGCGCAAACACGTCGCGTCTCGTTGCGTCTTCAGAAGTCGTCGCTAACAGCACCTTTGGTTGCCACTGGTGGTTAGGCTGGTTGGTTGCGCAAACCCTATAGGAGGGTGGCATGCTGGTGGGCGTTTTTGCCCGGATAGGCACTAGAATGTGCAGATTTTGGGCGTTTTTGCCTGGATAGGCTAAGGAATGGGCATGCTTTGGGCGTTTTTGCCCGGATAGGCACCGGAATGCTTGGCCTTGGCTTGTCCTAGCAAGGCATTGCTGGGTTGGGCTCCCTTGGCCTTTTGGGCGCCTTGGACGATGTCTTGCGAAGACCATGGGCACAAGGCCATGGCATATGGTGAGGAAAGGACCACGGTTGCCAAGGTTAGGCACCGGAATGCTTGGCCTTGGCTTGCCCTAGCAGGGCATTGCTGGGTTGGGCTCCCTTGGCCTTCCGGGCGCCTTGGACACTGTCTTGGGAAGACCATGGGCACAAGGCCATGGCATATGGTGGGGAATGGACCACGGTTGCCAAGGCTAGGCATATAGAGAGGAATCGCATTTTTGCCCGGATAGGCACCGGAATGCTTGGCCTTGGCTTGCCATAGCAGGGCATTGCTGGGTTGGGCTCCCTTGGCCTTCCGGGGGCCTTGGACGCTGTCTTGCGAAGACCATGGGCACAAGGCCATGGCATATAGTCAGGAATGGACCACGGTTGGCAAGGCTAGGCATATAGAGAGGAATGGACCACGGTTGCCAAGGTTGCGCAAGTTTTGGGCATTTTTTGCCCGGATATGCCCAAGTATGCCCCGATAGGCCCGTTACGCCCCGGTATGAACGCGTATGCCCGGATAGACTCGGTATGCCTTGGGATACATGCGTATGCCCCGATAGGCTTGGTACGCCCCGATATGCGCACGTGTGCCCCAGTAGGGCTCGGTATGCCCCGGTATGTACGCGTGTGCCCCGATAGGCCCGGTATGCCCCGATAGGCCCGGTATGCCCCGATATGCACACGTGTGCCCCAATAGGGGTCGGTATGCCCCGGTAGGTACGCGTGTGCCCCGTAATGCACGTTTCGCAGATCTCCCCGCATGTCCCGCCCCTATATGTAATACTTACTTACTTACTTACTTTCTTTCTTGCTTGCTTGCTTGCTTGCAATGGTTGGGAGTGCCCGGCATGCCCCGCTGCAGAGACCAAGGGCGCAATGACTTGGCACCGCGGATGCCGGGACTCCGGCACTTCCCGTGGCACTGATGGTTGGTTCCAAAGACAAAAGGCCGTGCAAGGCCACCGCACCGCGGATGATTTTGCTCGTGCTGGCGCCGTTGTGTGGCCAAAGAACATGCGCGAATGCTCGTGTCGGAAGGGTTGGTGTCCTGGCCCCGCGGGTGTCACGAATGCTCGGTTGCGAAGACCATGGGACCAGAGCCATGGCACGTCGGATGATGGCTCCAGCTGGCGCCCCGGCACTTTCTGTGGCATTGATGCTCGGTTTCAAAGACAAACGTGCGCAGGGCCAGGGGACCGCGGATGACTGCTCGTGCTGGCCCCGTTGGGCGGCATTGATGGTCGGTTGCAAAGAAAATGCGCGATTGCTCGTGTCGGGGCCCGGCAAGCCAAGGCCAAGCGAGCCATGGCACGTCGGATGATGGCTCCAGCTGGCGCCCCGGCACTTTCTGTGGCATTGATGCTCGGTTTCAAAGACAAACGTGCGCAGGGCCAGGGGACCGCGGATGACTGCTCGTGCTGGCCCCGTTGGGCGGCATTGATGGTCGGTTGCAAAGAAAATGCGCGATTGCTCGTGTCGGGGCCTGGCAAGCCAAGGCCAAGCGAGCCATGGCAACGCGGATGATGGCTCGCTAGTGCTGGCGCCGTGCACAGTGGCCTCGCACACTCGCCCTGCACGCTTCCCTTGCACGCAGCCTTGCACACTAGCCTCGCATGCGAGCCTTGCACCCTAGCCATGCAAACTAGCCTTGCACGGTAGCCATGCACACAAGCCGTGCACATTAGCCATGCGCACAAGCCCCGCACACTAGCCTTGCGCACAACCCTTGCACACAAGCCATGCACTCGAGCAATGCACACAAGCCTTGCACTCAAGCAATGCACACAAGCCCTGGACACTAGCCTTGCACACGGGCCTGGCACACAAGCCTTGGGCACTAGCCTTGCGCACTAGCGTTCCACATGAGCCTTGCACACTAGCCTTGGACACTAGCCTTGCACACAGGCCTTGCACACTAGGCATGCTTGGGCGAGCTGATCCCGCATCAAGTCGACGGGTCTAGGCATTCTTGGGCGCAGATCCCGCATCGTCTCGTCGCGTCTGGGCGCAAACACGTCGCGTCTCGTTGCGTCTTCAGAAGTCGTCGCTAACAGCACCTTTGGTTGCCACTGGTGGTTAGGCTGGTTGGTTGTGCAAACCCTATAGGAGGGTGGCATGCTGGTGGGCGTTTTTGCCCGGATAGGCACTAGAATGTGCAGATTTTGGGCGTTTTTGCCTGGATAGGCTAAGGAATGGGCATGCTTTGGGCGTTTTTGCCCGGATAGGCACCGGAATGCTTGGCCTTGGCTTGTCCTAGCAAGGCATTGCTGGGTTGGGCTCCCTTGGCCTTTTGGGCGCCTTGGACGATGTCTTGCGAAGACCATGGGCACAAGGCCATGGCATATGGTGAGGAAAGGACCACGGTTGCCAAGGTTAGGCACCGGAATGCTTGGCCTTGGCTTGCCAAAGCAGGGCATTGCTGGGTTGGGCTCCCTTGGCCTTCCGGGCGCCTTGGACACTGTCTTGGGAAGACCATGGGCACAAGGCCATGGCATATGGTGGGGAATGGACCACGGTTGCCAAGGCTAGGCATATAGAGAGGAATTGCATTTTTGCCCGGATAGGCACCGGAATGCTTGGCCTTGGCTTGCCATAGCAGGGCATTGCTGGGTTGGGCTCCCTTGGCCTTCCGGGGGCCTTGGACGCTGTCTTGGGAAGACCATGGGCACAAGGCCATGGCATATAGTGAGGAATGGACCACGGTTGGCAAGGCTAGGCATATAGAGAGGAATGGACCACGGTTGCCAAGGTTGCGCAAGTTTTGGGCATTTTTTGCCCGGATATGCCCAAGTATGCCCCGATAGGCCCGTTACGCCCCGGTATGAACGCGTATGCCCGGATAGACTCGGTATGCCTTGGGATACATGCGTATGCCCCGATAGGCTTGGTACGCCCCGATATGCGCACGTGTGCCCCAGTAGGGCTCGGTATGCCCCGGTATGTACGCGTGTGCCCCGATAGGCCCGGTATGCCCCGATATGCACACGTGTGCCCCAATAGGGGTCGGTATGCCCCGGTAGGTACGCGTGTGCCCCGTAATGCACGTTTCGCAGATCTCCCCGCATGTCCCGCCCCTATATGTAATACTTACTTACTTACTTACTTTCTTTCTTGCTTGCTTGCTTGCTTGCAATGGTTGGGAGTGTCCGGCATGCCCCGCTGCAGAGACCAAGGGCGCAATGTCTTGGCACCGCGGATGCCGGGACTCCGGCACTTCCCGTGGCACTGATGGTTGGTTCCAAAGACAAAAGGCCGTGCAAGGCCACCGCACCGCGGATGATTTTGCTCGTGCTGGCGCCGTTGTGTGGCCAAAGAACATGCGCGAATGCTCGTGTCGGAAGGGTTGGTGTCCTGGCCCCGCGGGTGTCACGAATGCTCGGTTGCGAAGACCATGGGACCAGAGCCATGGCACGTCGGATGATGGCTCCAGCTGGCGCCCCGGCACTTTCTGTGGCATTGATGCTCGGTTTCAAAGACAAACGTGCGCAGGGCCAGGGGACCGCGGATGACTGCTCGTGCTGGCCCCGTTGGGCGGCATTGATGGTCGGTTGCAAAGAAAATGCGCGATTGCTCGTGTCGGGGCCTGGCAAGCCAAGGCCAAGCGAGCCATGGCAACGCGGATGATGGCTCGCTAGTGCTGGCGCCGTGCACAGTGGCCTCGCACACTCGCCCTGCACGCTTCCCTTGCACGCAGCCTTGCACACTAGCCTCGCATGCGAGCCTTGCACCCTAGCCATGCAAACTAGCCTTGCACGGTAGCCATGCACACAAGCCGTGCACATTAGCCATGCGCACAAGCCCCGCACACTAGCCTTGCGCACAACCCTTGCACACAAGCCATGCACTCGAGCAATGCACACAAGCCTTGCACTCAAGCAATGCACACAAGCCCTGGACACTAGCCTTGCACACGGGCCTGGCACACAAGCCTTGGGCACTAGCCTTGCGCACTAGCGTTCCACATGAGCCTTGCACACTAGCCTTGGACACTAGCCTTGCACACAGGCCTTGCACACTAGGCATGCTTGGGCGAGCTGATCCCGCATCAAGTCGACGGGTCTAGGCATTCTTGGGCGCAGATCCCGCATCGTCTCGTCGCGTCTGGGCGCAAACACGTCGCGTCTCGTTGCGTCTTCAGAAGTCGTCGCTAACAGCACCTTTGGTTGCCACTGGTGGTTAGGCTGGTTGGTTGCGCAAACCCTATAGGAGGGTGGCATGCTGGTGGGCGTTTTTGCCCGGATAGGCACTAGAATGTGCAGATTTTGGGCGTTTTTGCCTGGATAGGCTAAGGAATGGGCATGCTTTGGGCGTTTTTGCCCGGATAGGCACCGGAATGCTTGGCCTTGGCTTGTCCTAGCAAGGCATTGCTGGGTTGGGCTCCCTTGGCCTTTTGGGCGCCTTGGACGATGTCTTGCGAAGACCATGGGCACAAGGCCATGGCATATGGTGAGGAAAGGACCACGGTTGCCAAGGTTAGGCACCGGAATGCTTGGCCTTGGCTTGCCAAAGCAGGGCATTGCTGGGTTGGGCTCCCTTGGCCTTCCGGGCGCCTTGGACACTGTCTTGGGAAGACCATGGGCACAAGGCCATGGCATATGGTGGGGAATGGACCACGGTTGCCAAGGCTAGGCATATAGAGAGGAATTGCATTTTTGCCCGGATAGGCACCGGAATGCTTGGCCTTGGCTTGCCATAGCAGGGCATTGCTGGGTTGGGCTCCCTTGGCCTTCCGGGGGCCTTGGACGCTGTCTTGGGAAGACCATGGGCACAAGGCCATGGCATATAGTGAGGAATGGACCACGGTTGGCAAGGCTAGGCATATAGAGAGGAATGGACCACGGTTGCCAAGGTTGCGCAAGTTTTGGGCATTTTTTGCCCGGATATGCCCAAGTATGCCCCGATAGGCCCGTTACGCCCCGGTATGAACGCGTATGCCCGGATAGACTCGGTATGCCTTGGGATACATGCGTATGCCCCGATAGGCTTGGTACGCCCCGATATGCGCACGTGTGCCCCAGTAGGGCTCGGTATGCCCCGGTATGTACGCGTGTGCCCCGATAGGCCCGGTATGCCCCGATATGCACACGTGTGCCCCAATAGGGGTCGGTATGCCCCGGTAGGTACGCGTGTGCCCCGTAATGCACGTTTCGCAGATCTCCCCGCATGTCCCGCCCCTATATGTAATACTTACTTACTTACTTACTTTCTTTCTTGCTTGCTTGCTTGCTTGCAATGGTTGGGAGTGCCCGGCATGCCCCGCTGCAGAGACCAAGGGCGCAATGACTTGGCACCGCGGATGCCGGGACTCCGGCACTTCCCGTGGCACTGATGGTTGGTTCCAAAGACAAAAGGCCGTGCAAGGCCACCGCACCGCGGATGATTTTGCTCGTGCTGGCGCCGTTGTGTGGCCAAAGAACATGCGCGAATGCTCGTGTCGGAAGGGTTGGTGTCCTGGCCCCGCGGGTGTCACGAATGCTCGGTTGCGAAGACCATGGGACCAGAGCCATGGCACGTCGGATGATGGCTCCAGCTGGCGCCCCGGCACTTTCTGTGGCATTGATGCTCGGTTTCAAAGACAAACGTGCGCAGGGCCAGGGGACCGCGGATGACTGCTCGTGCTGGCCCCGTTGGGCGGCATTGATGGTCGGTTGCAAAGAAAATGCGCGATTGCTCGTGTCGGGGCCTGGCAAGCCAAGGCCAAGCGAGCCATGGCAACGCGGATGATGGCTCGCTAGTGCTGGCGCCGTGCACAGTGGCCTCGCACACTCGCCCTGCACGCTTCCCTTGCACGCAGCCTTGCACACTAGCCTCGCATGCGAGCCTTGCACCCTAGCCATGCAAACTAGCCTTGCACGGTAGCCATGCACACAAGCCGTGCACATTAGCCATGCGCACAAGCCCCGCACACTAGCCTTGCGCACAACCCTTGCACACAAGCCATGCACTCGAGCAATGCACACAAGCCTTGCACTCAAGCAATGCACACAAGCCCTGGACACTAGCCTTGCACACGGGCCTGGCACACAAGCCTTGGGCACTAGCCTTGCGCACTAGCGTTCCACATGAGCCTTGCACACTAGCCTTGGACACTAGCCTTGCACACAGGCCTTGCACACTAGGCATGCTTGGGCGAGCTGATCCCGCATCAAGTCGACGGGTCTAGGCATTCTTGGGCGCAGATCCCGCATCGTCTCGTCGCGTCTGGGCGCAAACACGTCGCGTCTCGTTGCGTCTTCAGAAGTCGTCGCTAACAGCACCTTTGGTTGCCACTGGTGGTTAGGCTGGTTGGTTGCGCAAACCCTATAGGAGGGTGGCATGCTGGTGGGCGTTTTTGCCCGGATAGGCACTAGAATGTGCAGATTTTGGGCGTTTTTGCCTGGATAGGCTAAGGAATGGGCATGCTTTGGGCGTTTTTGCCCGGATAGGCACCGGAATGCTTGGCCTTGGCTTGTCCTAGCAAGGCATTGCTGGGTTGGGCTCCCTTGGCCTTTTGGGCGCCTTGGACGATGTCTTGCGAAGACCATGGGCACAAGGCCATGGCATATGGTGAGGAAAGGACCACGGTTGCCAAGGTTAGGCACCGGAATGCTTGGCCTTGGCTTGCCAAAGCAGGGCATTGCTGGGTTGGGCTCCCTTGGCCTTCCGGGCGCCTTGGACACTGTCTTGGGAAGACCATGGGCACAAGGCCATGGCATATGGTGGGGAATGGACCACGGTTGCCAAGGCTAGGCATATAGAGAGGAATTGCATTTTTGCCCGGATAGGCACCGGAATGCTTGGCCTTGGCTTGCCATAGCAGGGCATTGCTGGGTTGGGCTCCCTTGGCCTTCCGGGGGCCTTGGACGCTGTCTTGGGAAGACCATGGGACCAGAGCCATGGCACGTCGGATGATGGCTCCAGCTGGCGCCCCGGCACTTTCTGTGGCATTGATGCTCGGTTTCAAAGACAAACGTGCGCAGGGCCAGGGGACCGCGGATGACTGCTCGTGCTGGCCCCGTTGGGCGGCATTGATGGTCGGTTGCAAAGAAAATGCGCGATTGCTCGTGTCGGGGCCTGGCAAGCCAAGGCCAAGCGAGCCATGGCAACGCGGATGATGGCTCCAGCTGGCGCCCCGGCACTTTCTGTGGCATTGATGCTCGGTTTCGAAGACAAACGTGCGCAGGGCCAGGGGACCGCGGAGGACTGCTCGTGCTGGCCCCGTTGGGCGGCATTGATGGTGTGTTGCAGAGAGCATGTGCGATTGCAAGTGTCGGCCGGGTTTGGGTTCCCTTGGGCTTTCGGGTGCCTTGGACGCTGTCTTGCGAAGACCATGGGCACAAGGCCCCGTCCTGGCCCCTTGTTCGATTCGCTCTCGTCTTGCGCTTGCTTCCAAGGTCCTCCATGACCTTCCCCATGGCCTTGCTAGATCCCCCCCATGACGCATGACCTCTGTCCGTTGATTGGTTTTGAGTGCACACCATGCCCGGCTTGGCACCGTGTTGTCGCGTGAGTGGCATTTGGATCGTGCATGCTGGTGGGCTACCTGCCAATGCGCACAAGCCTTGCACACTAGCCTTGCGCACGAGCCTTGCACAAAAGCCTTGGACACAAGCCTTGCGCACAAGCCATGCGCACAAGCCTTGGACGCTAGCCTTGCACACAAGCCATGCATACAAGCCTTGCTCACAAGCCTTGGGCACTGGCCCATCGCAGTAGCCTTGCACA